>NW_017306463.1:455056-490393 GCF_000935625.1 Nanorana parkeri
TCCAAGCCCAACTCCAGCCAAATTTTTTTTTTTCTTTACTTGGGAAGAGTAAATACTTTTATCAAGTTGTTATCGCAGTCTGTGACTTGGATATTTAACCTCACTTCCTGTTCCTGTCCCTTGGACAGCATGACAAAAGGAAGCAATATTAACCTGGCAGAGTTTCTAACCATTCATCAATGCAGTGAAAAAAATTGCAGGTCTGGAAAGATTCCCTATCACTTCCATTTCCAACAGGAAGTGAGGGGAAATATCCCAAAAGGGGGTCACAGACCACAAATAAAAACCTGGCAGAGGTTTTATCCCTTTTTTTTTTTACTTCAACAGAGTTTTGGCAGCCCACACAGTGGCCTATAAATGGAGTTGAACTGCAATTAGACGTACTGTCTTCCACAGGATTATCCAGAAGTTTAAATATAATAAAGGTCAGTTAACAGTGGCAATCAATTCCATGCTACAATTTAACCCAGCCATTAAACATTATCAAATAAACACACATATTATTCACTTACATTAATTTATCATTTGTGCTTACAATGACACTGTGAAATTTAGCATCTATACAGGCAAGAGAAGCCATTTGAGAAGCCATTTGTGTGCTGAAACAAGAACTAGGAGAATTCACAAGGAACCGATAACTTGACTGAGTTGTGCAACTCATAAAATGGCCGTATCGGCTGTGTAACAGGCACTGCTTGTGGTCATATACAGATACATTAAACACAGTTTAACATAATTATACTTGGTGAACTCTGGATTTCATGTTTTATTGCAAACCAAAAAAAAACCCCCCATAATAAAACAAAAGTAATATTTTGGTGCACCTTCTATAACTGAATACAAATATAAAATACAGTACATTGTTTTAAAGGTATAGTATATTATTTTCAATGCTTTGATTGCTGCAGATTCAGATATTTCCCTTCAGGGTATGTCTAC
This sequence comes from Nanorana parkeri, assembly GCF_000935625.1. Lineage (NCBI taxonomy): Eukaryota > Metazoa > Chordata > Amphibia > Anura > Dicroglossidae > Nanorana > Nanorana parkeri. The sequence goes on from NW_017306463.1 coordinate 455,996, forward strand.
AGTTCAATCCAATTTAATTCATAAAAAAAAACAAAAAAACCTTTAATTCTCCAAATATTATTTCAGGAAAAGTTTCCATCTCATTGGCTTATATAAAACAACAGACCGTTCTTTTTTTCAGCCACTTTGATAAAGTCCAGTTAGGGTTCAAGTGTATTGTGGTGTACATAGAAGTATCTCTCAGGACATGCTATTGGATCGTACTGTACATATAAGCTTTGAAATGCAGCATTTGGCAGGTTGGAAAGTTCATACTGAGCTGTTTAGTTCAGTTAGTGGGGCTTTGCGCTGTGCAGATTCAAAGGTTGCATGCAGGGTTAGGCGCTGAAGCAAACGGGTTCTCTTGATTGAGCAAAGGGAACTGTCACTGGCATTAGCACAGGCAACAGATGATCTTTGGCATCCAGTAGCCGTTTGTACCTTTCCTGAGATTGCCCATAGACATTAGATGACAATCTACCCTTTCACCCTCTTTAAAACACAAGTGGCAAGCTAATGTCAATAGCAGCCTTTCTTAAAGTGACATTAAAGGTAAAGTGCCCCCCCACAGTGCTAAAGTAAGGACTTACCTTAAATGATGTCTCTTAATCCACCCTCTTCTTCTTTCCTGTCGCTCTAGCCTGGTGCGGGTCTCCGATCCAACGCTGACTCCTCTGTCCTCCTCTTCGCTCATGTCCCACGGAGTCTGTGCGGGTGCACGCTGCTCCATAGACTTACCTCGTGTCTCTCCTCGTCTCTCAGCTGAACATCTTTGCATGCACCCGTCCCAAGATCCTTTGCGGCTGCCCGAGAAATTTTCAGAAGTTCGGACGGGAGCGCGCGGCGGAGACACAGGTAAGTATTAACCCTTTCAAAAAGTTTTTGTTTTAATCATTTTGCATATATCTACTGCTTGCTAGCAGTAGATATATGCAAAAACAAATGAGGGTTTAATAACCCTTTAACCAAGGCGCAGTGGACACCCGGGAGTGCCTTCTGCCCTGTCAGGAGTGCCTTCAAATTCTCGCACAGTGCCATGCATTTCCATAGTACAGGCAAGCTGGTCACCAGCACCATGGAAGCACACGATGCTAATCCAAGGTGGACGTCCCCCAGCATTCAGAAGAGGACAGAGGTTCGCCTCTGTAAAGACCTGCTCTACCTCACACCCTCCGCAAAACCGCCACAGCCGCACTGTGGTAATGAATAGAGGGTTAGGACTCTGAAGTGGGTCTCCTGATGTTAAGGGGAGACTTTGATGTGAAAGGGAGTTTCTGATGTGAAGACAGGGACTCTGATGTTAAGGGGGTACCCTATGTCATTTTTTTTTTGCATGGAGTATCCCCTTAAAATCCATACCAGACTCCTATCTAGGATAAGGATTTTGTATAGATTTTAGGGGGGACCAAACCTTTTTTTTTTACATTTCAGACTGGATGCCTCGAGATTCTGCATACTCCTTAAAGGATGTTGTGACTGAAAAAAAGGTTGCGTAACACTGGTCAATAATATACTTATTGAGTAAGCCAGAAATGTGAAACACGCTGGAGGCTGAGCATAAACGGTAAGGAAGTTTACACTATGTACTTGCTCCATAAATAAAGACTTTTACGTTTTGTGACAACCCTTGGACTGCGGCTATTTCTGGATTTAGCTGTTATAGGCGATGGCGCGCTTGTTTGTCTGTACCTGGGATGCAATCACAGTGCAAGCCGGTTTGGGAATCTGAGCAGTGTGCATTATCTATGGCAACACAAATGGGTTGGAAAACCTTGTCCAATCAGTCTGGTTTTCCTCAATATATATCAGCAGTAGAAATACTGACAGAAAATGAGGCTGTGCCTCCCCATTTCTCCTGCATAGCCAAAACTGGGGCATCCCCGCCCAGCATCCCTTGATCAGCTGATCGAAGGAGCTGGTTGGAAAATTATTGCCCGAATGGAGCTAGCAATCAGCTGTTAGCTCCATTCAGGTATTCTGACAGTGGCCGCCAGCCAGAATAAATGTGTATAGCTCGTAAACATTGATGGAGGAATCAGTTCTATTGTCAGAATGAGGTCTTATTCCCCTACAATATGCAAAACTAAAATAAAAATGGCTATAGATATATTATAAGGCTGAAGCTAATAAATTAAACTGTCACATGTCCGCTCAGCAGATCGGGAAGTGAGCGAACACATACCGTCGCTCGCTCACTTCTCGATCTATTTGTGCAGAGAGCCGTGAGTGACTCACTCACGGCTCCCTGCAGGTATCCCCCCTCCCCTGTCCGATCCTGCAGTGCTGACTGGCGGAACGGACGGGGGAGGGGGCGGGTACAGCTTGCTCTGCCTCTAGATAGGCAGAACCAGCTGTCACTCACGCAGCTGGGTGGATCCAGACAGCATTGTCGGGATCCGTTCCGGCTGCGGTGTCTCAGTATACCGCGAGCTACATACTGAGCTTTGGGTGACGGGAGGACGCTAGTTTGTGTCCTCCCGTTACCCTAAGGAGAACTATGGGGAAAAACACTGACCCCATAGTTCTCATTTAAAGCCAGCCACAGTTTAATTTTGTTTCAGATCGGTTAGACTCACAACAATAATTAATAGCCAAGTATGAGGGTCTACCAAAAGGATCCGCCTAAAATCTATCCAGGCAAGTAGACCCCGACACTTCACAATTGATGACAATTTTGCTGATCTGAGAAGCCCCCCACTGCCGAGAGAAGAATTAACTCAAACCACTGGTGCTACCCATAGCCATTAACAAGATTCTACTTTTATTCCCCGCATACTCTCTAAATAGAAAATGAAGAATCTGATTGGTTCTTAAAAAGGTGTCTGAAGTGCACATCAAGCTAAAAAAAAAAAGTATTCCTCTGGGATGCTATTGGAGAGTTTCCTTGACTTCCTGTCTGGTAAAACATTGTTAACAGGACAGGAAGTGAGGGTACATCTTACTAACAAAGCCCCAGATAGCAGTAAAATCCAAAAGGGGTTCTAAACTCTTCCCCGTTCCATCCAAAACTAAAAAAAAAAAAGTTGTGGATGGACATTCACTTCCACAATGTTTTCTCTGTATGTACAGAAATGAGGTATGTGAAAGCAAACCTTCATATCTCTATGTAACCATTACAAATTGTAATTACTGAGGCTGAAGCATGTGCAAACAAAATAAGAAACATTCATATGACAAGAATTGTATCTTCTCACAATGCACATATACAGTATAGAATATCCACCTGACACATAACTATTTCTCTATTACATGTGACATAACAGATAGTCGACACACAATATTACCTGCATATGCAGGTGTTTTCCAACCTCCACCAGCAGATAGAGAGAGGTATCCAAGCCGGTAAAAGAGATCCAGTACATCTGCAATTCATTTGATACCCTTGAATTATTGGAATTGGGGAAATATATATTCATTTACAACAGCAGTTCATACCAGAGGGAGAATGACTCTCCTTTTAGCTACCTGGATGAAACTGCTTTGCATACAAGTTAATTCATAGCTGTATTGCTGTCAGAGAGTCATCAGGGCTGCTTTCTACAAACTGGAGGAAAAGTGGAGAGGTTATCCATAGCTAAAGGGATTTATCTGCTTTTAACTAAAGCCGTGGCCTTCGTCAATTTTTTTTTTTAACTTTCAAACAATGAACATAATTTTGGCCAGACTGCACACTATGTATATTCACCAGATGTAGGCAACCTTGGCACTCCAGTCTTATGATGCATTTCAAGACTGACAGCCATAAGCATCACTCTCAATGCAGGAGACATGGGGTCCCAGGGTTTTGCCAAGGTTGCCTACTCCTGGTATACACTATAAGCTAGCCTGCTACTCCACCATCTTCAGCTTCAAGCAGGTGCTTGCTTACATGAAGGGCCTGTTCACACTAGCCTGTCGGCTAAAACACTCAGTTTCAGGGGGCAGGCCAGTGCATTGCAGCTGCAGTCACGGTTTCCATTTTTCTTTATAACTTAATTGGTAGTGTACAATGCGTACACTCCATTCAAGTCCACGAACAGCAGCGTCGTGTGGCGACTTGCAGTGGCATCCTAGGTGCAGTGGAATATATGCATTTTTTTGGAGTGCACTGCCCACCTTCAGGGCCGGATTTCCCACAAGGCCAACCAAGGCCCGGCCTCGGAGCAGCGGGGGTGTGGAATTCTTATCTCCCGATGCCTGGGACATGCAGCGCCGGGTGGGTAGTTTTCTACATTTAGCCTTGCTTTGGGCAAGCAGGGCTAAATGTACAGAGGGGAAGGTGCCGCTTGTTTTGTACTAGTGATCTCGGTGATGTCGCCGAGATCACTTGTATGCAACCTGCATACAGGGGGGCGCATTGAGGAACCTGGCACTGGGGCAGCAGAGAGAGTAAATCCGGGCCTGCCTGTCTTACCTGAATTATGGCATGAATAGGGCGCAGAAAAATGCAGGTAACTGCTATAGTGGCCCTGAGAATGTATAGAGAGCTGCAGGATGTGCACACTGTCTGAGACTGTACACGTAAGCAGTATTTTTGCAAAGTTAAAAGATTATTAGCTGTTGTACAGAACCTAGAGGCAAAATCTTATCTGTTTTGCACAGAACTCTATAAAGGTTTTATTGTTTTTTTTTCTTTTTTAACAAACTGGGGAAATTTCCCCTCACTTCCTGTGTGGTCTCTAGGACAGGAATTGAGAATGAATCACTCCAACCCTTTCTCAATCTATCCAAAACTGAAAATAAATGGCTGGAATAGGGATTTAGCGGTTCTAGGCCTGCAGATTTAGTTAAAATTCTACCATTCATTTTTTACAGGGCTATTCACTAAAGGGTGAAGAGTGTGGGGAAGGCAGGAGAAGTGAACAATCTAGGACTAAATAGCTGATTTGGAAAAATTCTCCAATTCAGCTCACTTTCCAGTTCAGCTATGTTTTCCTAGATTGTTCACTTCTCCTGACTTCTCCAAATTCTTCACCCTTTTGTGAATAACCCTGTTAGTTTGCAATTAAAACATGTAACCAAAGGCCGCTCTGCCATGGGTAACACACTTTCCCTGAAGTTTTAATAAACTCGCTCTACAGAATAAGTAGGTGTAAATCAGCTGCAGGCAAAATGGACCTCGTACGTAAAGAGAGTCTGAAAGATCAGTTATTATTGCCCATTGTAACCAAACATTAGCAATCTCTAACCTGCACTGGAGAGAAGATAGATGAATCCCAGCTAGTTGCCATGGGCAAACAAATTCAGTTTTCGTTTAAGCCAATTTATAGATGCACAAGCCCAATATATTTTTGGACTGATGCTGAGCATCCTTACACATTTTAACTATGCTCAGCAATACACAATACGGCTAATGATTTTTTTTTTCCTTTTCAGAATATGGCAGCTGTAGTTTAGACAAAGTTAGAGATCCCCTTATCCAAAACTACACAACATAAGAATCATATGAAATTTAAAGTGACAAAGTCAGGAGTTAAATCTTAAAATTGGATTCAAGTACCTTAAAGGAGAACTATGGGGTCAGGGCTTTTCCCCATAGTTCTCCTTAGGGTAACGGGAGGACACAAACTAGCAAACTATTAATAAAATTGTATCTAATTTGTGTATCACTGGGGTGTAGATCCTCAAATCATCTCTGAATTGGTGCTGACACTGTCCTTCCTTCTGGAGGGTGGCCACTTTTGTTCCCCATGGTCCCTGTGTGTGTTGTAAAGTAAAGTAGTCACCACTCCGAGCTCACTTCAATATCACGTTTATTTACTAATTTGTATTGAAAATGTAGTCTCTTACAGGAGTGAGCTTGGAGCGGTGACTACTTTAGTACACACACGGGGACCATGGGGAACAAAAGTAGCCACCCTCCAAAATGAAGGACCGTGTCGGCATGAATTCAGAGATGATTTGAGGATCTACACCCGAGTGACACACAAACAAGGTAGATTTTTTTTAATAGTTAAAAGGAGAACTATGAGGTGAGTGCTTTTCACTCACCTCATAGTTCTAGCCGACCCCATAGTTCTCCATTAAGGTACTAGAATACGTTTTTAAGATTAAACTCCTGAGTTTGCCACTTTAAACCTCCATTAATTTCAGCAATGAATTGCACAGTCTAGAAGAGCTAAGTTGAAGTTAGATCAAGGAATCCCAACTTTTAGAGCGGTTGCTGAGCTTCCAACAGGTGAGTCTCTCTTTATAAGAAGCAACACAGTTAATAAATTAACTTCTTGGAAGAAAGGAGGGCGAGCTAAAATTTCATAGAAACAAGAACTAAACCAAAAGGGAAAGTAATGCTTTAATGCACAATAGGAAAATAGATCAACGACTCAGTATTAATATGGAGTCAATAAAGGAAATCAATACTGACCATGTTGTGCTTGAGGATTCTCTGTACGACTGGGGTAAAGACCTCAATGACCACCATGGAACGAGGACGCTCTCTACAGTGCTGGAGTAGCAGAAATGTTAAAATGTTAATAATGGTGACAGGACATAAGAGTGAATGACAATATTTTATACACATTCAGGTGCATGAGGGTATTGAAAAAAAAATGTGTAGAAATATATACACATATATATATACACACACACACACATATATATCTATATACACATACAGGTGAAACTCGAATAATTAGAATATCGTGCAAAAGTAATTGCAGTAAGTGATGCAAAAGGGGCCCAAACCAAGTACTGAGTACATATGCATGCTTGTACTTTTCAGAGGTTCGATATTGTTCTATGTACAATCCTTGTTTTATTGATTGCATGTAATAATCTACTTTTTTGAGGTTGTGGATTTGGGGTTCTTGGCGTTTTCATGAGCTGTAAGCCATAATCATCACAATTATGACAAATCATGGCTTGAATTATCTTGCTTTGCATGTAATGAGTCTATCTCATATATTAGTTTCACCTTTTAAGTTGCATTAGTGAAATAAATGAACTTTGCACAATATTCTAATTATTCGAGTTTCACCTGTATATATCTATATCTATCTATGAATGAGAAAGGCAAGTGTTAAAACCCCTAACAATTTATTTTTTGCTACTTGTGTCTCAGTGTAGAATTTCCCTTTGTTTCCTGTCCTGAGGATGCAACAGGAAATGAAAGGACATTTCTGTAGGGAATTCCCTCCTTAGACAACTTTCACCGGAACTGTTATCCCCATTAGAAGGTTTACCCACACCTCATGTTCTGCTAACAACTAACATTTTGGATTTCCAGCGACTTTCTGTCTTGGTGACAATGGTCACAGGACACCTAGAGTGGTGAATCTCTGCAGCAGAGACAATAACAGCAATAAAACCCGACAGGAGCTCTAACTCTTTCCTATTCTATCCAATTGCATGAATTATAGAAAACTAACAAACATGGGATAAGATTATTTACAGTAAGCTATTAACATCCCAAATATTTATTACAGATTACAATCCAGCGTTGCCCACAAATACCGATGCTCTCACTCTTTTTTGAATTACAACTTCCAGTTCATTCTGCTGGGTGCCTTATATATCCAAATATATTCTACAGGTCAAACATACCTTGCAAAAGAATTCACAGAGATCAGGAGGAGGGTGGTTGTTTTCCAAAAGAGGAGCAATAGCCTGAAAAACAAAAGAAATAACTTGGTCACCATAAAATTAGAAGGTACCTCAGTATGATATCACTTATTTCATGCAGTATTAAATTGTATTTATATTGTGCATTGAGGACTACAGAACCACACCTCTCTGTGTTATGGAGGAGAGGAGAACAACGAAGTCCTGCAGCCCTATCCTGATACACTAGGCTGAGTGAGTGCTGTCATCCTAGCTCAGGCAAATTGACCAGATGAAAAATAAGTTTGTAAAATAAGCTTGTAAAAAAAGAAAACTAATGCAGCCACCACATCTAAGGCTTGGGAAGCTTAAGTATACAACATTTTGCTTTTGAGTTCACATACACTGAAACATTCACCATGCTTGTGATGAAGTGATTGACCAAACTCAGGATGAGGAAAGTAGAGGACACACACACTAAGGTCCTATTCACACGAGAATCGACCGGCACGTACAGCTCCGTGCTGAGTGCACGGCCGTATCGGGCAGCTCCCGGGATGGACAAGTGCTGTGTGTGATTGGTGCGCAGCCCCTGTCCTTCTCTATGGGACTACACGGCCATACGCCGCCCTACTCTCACCTGCCATGCACGTCCGTGCGGGTGAGCGTACTCGTACGCTGACAGGTTGGATCCTGTCTGCGTCCGAGCCGGGACACCCGCACAGACCTGCACTTGAGGTGAGCGGTCGATTCTCATGTGAATGAGGCCTAAAGTAGATTTTAAGCTGGCCATACACAGCTCGCATTTAAGTGAATCCCTGCTGAATTGACTAAACTTTGAGCCATGGGCTGACCTGTTTGCACCACTCAGCTTCGACTAAAAAAAAGTAGGGCCCAACAGTGATTCTGGGAGCCGGCTGTCTGAATTCAATAGCTGGAAGGCATATACCCCCATCCACGCTGCTAGAAAGCTATTCACAAAGAGTACAAGGAATATCGAATATCACAGAGTGGTAAAAGGAACTCTTCAGTAATCACGTTTCTATAAAAACTAAAAACTATTTGCATACATTTGATATGTAATCATAAGTTTGCTTTAAGCAGAAACAGCATTGCTCGCCTTCACAGCTGACACTTCACCCAGCCTACTAGAAATTATAGTGTTTTTCCATCTAACATTAACAGTACAACAAGAGACGATACTTTACGAGCAGAGAGATTTGTTTATTTCTTGTTTCTGTTAAACAACTGTCAAAGTTTCAGAAAACTCAAGCCACCTAATTATCCCATTACTAAGCAACCGAATGTGCTTGGGTAAATATTAAGGAAGGTCAGAGTTACTTCTGCCGGCTCCATTATGATGCTATCAAATCACCAGAAGGAACCATCATTTTTTTATAAGAGAGAAGGTAACTGTCCATGTAACATCAGAGATGCAGAGCCTGGCAGACAATATGGAAATTGCACAATATAATAATAGCTAATTATGTAGATTGCGTTGACCAAAGATTGCACCTGTTTAAAAAAAAAAAAAACAATTGTGGTGCCTTGCAGAGCAGCCTAACATGAGCCTGTGCTTTGCCCATGCAGGGCATAAGGACCATGTATGCATATCTGCAATGAATTCCTTGCTTTGGCCTCTAGTAAACAGAAATGAGTGTAATGACCATGCAAGAGCCAAGGGCAACCAAGTCCAAGCAGTTTCATCCTTCACTTTTGTTCAGCAAGGCAGTAAGCAAATAGTTCAACTCAAGATCCACCCATCTAGAGTTCCACCCTACCCTAACCCTTCCTAGTCCCCACCTACCTCTTACAACTTAACTTCCTGCGCACTGCTCCCCATCTCTTAAAACATTTTTTGATACCGAGGGGCTGCTTGAACAAAGTTTTCTTCATTTCAAAATGGCTTCTCTCCTCATACAGGTCAATAGAAATGCAAAAGCAGCTTAGGGCCTATGGTGACCATTTTTGGGCTGGGGTCCATGGCATCTGTTGAGATGCTTCTAAGATCATTCAGAATTAATTGATTTTCTATGTACTGCAAATTCAAAACATCTCCTCATCCAAGCCCGCTAACTAAACGTAGGTCAGTTCCTGAGTAATAGGGTGCCCCCTAATGGGTTTCTTAAAAAAGAATAGGCAGTACATGTGCCTTTTTAGTGTTCTGTCAGCAGTCAGCCTTTTCACCCAGCAGCAGGCTCTTGCAGCAGAGACAGTGAGAGAGAGAGAGCCACTAGCATAGGTTAGCCAAGTAATAAAAAGACCTTTGAACAGCTGACTAATTAGTGAGGCCTAGCTAACAGGTAAAAGTAAAAAAAAAAATTAGCAATTTTAGATAAGATAGACAGCTATTCCATTTGATATATATCTCGGCACAGATAAACCTAATTACATACTTTAAAGACCAATGACTATTGGATCCTAAATAAAACATTGCCAGGCCACAAATATGAATAAGTGATCCTGATGTTACAGAATTAAGCAACGTATTAAGCCAACAATACTCAAGTCTGTAAACATCCAGCACATTCCTTTGGTTAAGCTAGTTTCAAAGAAATCCACAGGGATCCTAGTGGTGAAATTCAAGAGATCCCAAAATAAATTCTTCAATTAGTTGTACAGTCTTTTCAATATAAAAGCAAATGGGAAAATTATGTTTGCAGGGCTGGCTGTTTGCAATGAAATATACGGGGCCCCGTATATTCCTTATTATCCAAAGATCTACCCGTCTAGAGTTCCACCCTACCCCAACCCTTCCTAGTCCCCGCTTCCCTTTTACGACTTAACTTCCTTTGCGCTGCTCCCCATCTCTAAAACATTTTTTTGATACCGAGGGCCTGCTTGGACAAAGTTTTCTTCATTTTCAAAACGGCTTCTCTCCTCATAAAGGTCAATAGAAATGCAAAAGCAGCTTAAGGGCCTATGGTGACCATATTTGGGCTTGGGTCCATGGCATCTGTTGAGATGCTTCTAAGATCATTCAGAATTAATTGAAAGGTGCATTTGACCGAAAGTTGACCACCTTCTGACCTGCTTCAAGTGGGTTTAGCATACCCATAGACTTGTATGAAACCGCAAAACCCGTCTGATGCAAACAAACACCTGTCACAACAAGACAAAACACAAAAATTCCCCAGCCTCAACCTGCCAGCCAGCCTGCAACCAAAGAAGTAGCCCTGTCAACAGTATGCGTTAAAATCAGAGGTTTTAGTTGCACAAACTTTTGGCCAAAAATATGTAGAAGCCACACTGCCGCGCCAAGGCACCTCTGCAAAGTGTGGTCCTAACTCTATGTATCCAAGTCTCCAAGTGTGAGCATATTAATGAAGTTGATAAATTACATGCAGGTGTACCTGGAGGTAGCCAACTCCTCCTAATAAGGTGCAGGGATGCACTGGAGGCCCAGCAACCAAAAATGCACGCTGGGACTCCAGTGCGTCCCCCAAACCAAAAATAGTCAAACTAGAAAAGATGGTACATGCATGTACCACAAAACACAAAAATGCCTGCCTTGGCGCGGCAGTGTGGCTTCTACATATTTTTGGCCAAACGTTTGTGCAACTAAAACCTCTGATTTTAACGCATACTGTTGACAGGGCTACTTGTTTGGTTGCAGGCTGGCTGGCAGGTTGAGGCTGGGGAATTTTTGTGTTTTGTATTGTTGTAAGCCTTCCCAATGTGTGCCCTGCTATAAAGGCTGGTTATAGATTCATGCATGTACCATCTTTTCTAACCTGTGACAACAAGCGCTAAATCAGATTGATGAAGAGGAGGATGTCAAATCATGCAGGTCACAAGGAGGGCAACTGCACTTATCAATGAACTCTAAATAATCTCAGCAGTGTCTATGTTATTTTGAAATGAAAGCAATGAAATGTGTCAATGAGAAAGCAAGCTGCATTTCTCATTGACACAAGCCCAAAAACCATCAACAAAGGCCCAAGTGGGCTTTTTTTATTTTATTTTAGTCTAAAAGGGTAGAAAAAGGTGTAGAAAAAGGTCAACAACCCTGTCAAATGTATATTGCCATCTGCTGAGGAGAGTCGCCCTTTTCCTAATGACCTTTGTCATCGAGACTGGACGTAAAGGAAAATTCAACATGAAGAGTTGTCACCAGAACTGCAAAAGTAGGGAAATCTTCTAGTGATGACACTTGTTGACAACTAAGAGGGGATTTCCCCCGCTTTGCAGAGCTTTCCTCTCACTTCCTGTTTTGTCATTGGGACTTGGAAGTGGAGGTAAATCTTCCAATTGGGCCTCAGAAGGCAAAACTTACTCTGTCTAAAACGTAAAAAAAATGATCTGGCTTTAGGTAGGCTTTAAATATTGGAAGGTGTCCCAACCAATGTAGTTGCAGCCAAATTATATTTAAAACGTAAATAACTTAACTTACCACAATGATACTTTCATGCTCCTGAGTGGTTAGATTACTATTCTGCAATAGTATATATAAAAAAAAAAAAAAGTTAAAAAGGAACAGAATTCAAACAACTTAAACAACAAAGTCCAAAGTATGACACAAGCTGCATAAAAAAAAGACAGTTTATGATTACAAAATAGCTTAATAACGCAAGATAGTATATTGTGCAAGCACTGCAGCATTAACAGACTTCCTTATGGATTACGTGTATATTTGGGAACACTTCCCCACATTCTGAACGTCACAGAAAAATAATGCCTTACAAGGTCAGTCAGTGCATAGAAATTATTTTTGAAAGGATCCCTTATCAGGAAGAATAACCTCTTTATTTTTGGTATTTGCGATGGAATAAGATACACTGAGGGGAATTTATCAAAACAGGAGCAGGCAGAATCTGGAGCAGCTACCCATCATCTACCTTTTATTTCCAAATCTTAACTGAAGATAGAAGCTAATTGGTGTCCAGTGGCAACTGCCCCAGATCCTGTCTGCTCCAGGTTTGTTAAATCCCCCCCCCCCCCCAATATGTTTGAAGAATTGCATTTTCTGTTTAAAAGGGGAAATCTTTGTTTTTTTCATCTTTTCCTGGCCGATTCTGAGGCACTCCAAAGTCATGTTCTCAGTTTCTTTTAGGGTTTACTTGCAGATCAACGTGAAACTTTGGGACTACATTTATTTGCCTTAACAAGGTACTCTGAAACTCCACTGTGTCCTTACACAGAAATAATTTATGACTCAGACATGGACATGACATGTTGGAAATACTGGTTGTCATTAGAACCGTTGCTGTTGAAGGGAATACTGTCGCATAGAGAAAAATAAATGTAGGCTCTGATGGGAGCAGGTATTCTCCAGAGTATGTGTCCACTAAACTTGGTTGAGGTCTGTACAGCTAAACCTTATTACCATCCTGGGGCGAGTATAAAAAAAGTCAAAAGTGACATCAAGAGAACCATTTATAAAATTAAGTCCATTATATTTATTGACTTCTAAGGTGTCACATCATCAAAGGCGACGTTTTGGAACAACAAAGTCTCTTCCCCCCCTTCCCTGAGGAAGGGACTTTATTGTTCAGAAACGTCGCCTTTGATGACGTGATACCTTAGAAGTCAATAAATATTGACTATTCTACATGCTGGAGTGCTTATGACTTTTTTTTTGCATTTTTTGACTTATTTTGCGGGGGCATCCGCGGTCATTATAAGCACCCACCCTATATTTTGGGGGTTTCGTCCGGTCAGGAGTGTGACGGGTTTGTATGTTTACTGATCCATTTTTAAAATAAGACACCTGAAGAGCCAGAGTCCATGCAGAGAACCAGAGTTTTAACTGAACAAAATGGACTAATTCTACAAAAAAAGTGTGAATATCCAGCTACTCCAGTATATACCATGGCTCATTTATAAAAGTTACAAAGTTTACAATAAGTCACAAACCTTAGTCATTCAAACTGAGTAAATGATGAAAAATCCTTTAGTGAAAACTGTATGTCAATACAAACAGTAGTTCCTGAGATATAGGCTATGACCTACAGAGCCTACTTATTGACCTTCAATGTAAATGGCAGCCTCACAATAGGGAGGCTTTGGAGAAACCAGGGGTCAGGATCAACGCTAACCTTTCTTGGAAAAGTCAAGGTCTGCAAATAGGTCTTCCTACTAGGGCTGCAACTAATGATTATTTTCCTAATCGATTTGTTTTTTAATTTTTTATTAAAATCGGACAAAAATGAATAAATACCATCCTAAATGTAAACAAAGTTTACTTCAGAATAAAACTGTATGCACAATTTTTTGCAATCGCACTGCACTGGAAGACACGGTATTATAGTACCGTGCCTCCACGTGTGGGCGATCACACTGTGGGTGGGATGCACGTTTGGGGTGCCATTGAAACGAATGGCACTGCAATGCACCTCCAGCAGCAGAATTTGTCAGGCCAAACTGAAAATGACTTTTTCCCCCACATTTTATCATTTAAAAAAAAAAATTATATTGTAAGCACATGGCGCTTGAATAGCTTCAGCCAGGAAATGACAGCTGCCAGTGGCAAGATGTCACAGACGGCAGCTGAATGTAAATACAACAGGTAGTGGGCAGGTACAATAGTCAGCCTGCTATTGGCTATTTCAAATTGCAATAGCCAATAGCAGGCTGGCTATTGTACCCACCCACTGCTTGCTGTGGCCTCCTCCCAGCATGGAGGAGAGACCTAGGGGATCCAACCAACTAATCAATAATGAGAATAGTTGACAACTATTCTCATTATCTATCAATCAACTAGTTATTGCAGCCCTACCACCCACCTATATTTTTGGATCTACTGCTGATTTTAACATGCAGTTTTTACCAAAGACAACCCATGCTTATGCAGTTATCACTACATGCTCAGTTTGCATTGTCCTGGTTTGAGACAGGTTAAATTTAACAAATATTATTATCATAATAACTGTCTCTGCAGCCTTTTGCCGCAGCGTGTGAAGAGAATAGATTGAAGTGTTTACAGTTAACATGAAATGCATTAAATTCCCCACCAGTCCCAGATGGAGTGCAGAAAAACAAACTGTTCCTTTCTTGGACTCCTCAACACGTACAAAATTAATTTTGCCAAAACATATTACATCGCTGCTTCCTCATTTGGACAAACTCTCTTTGCATACAATAAACTACGACCATTAATTTTACTGTCAATTGAGCACAAATGAGTCAGGGGGTTTTTGTGTGTGACTGGTGAAGCCCAAGCGTTGAGAAAAAAGAAGCATATAAGAAATTGGCAATAAGAAACACTCCTGATTTTCTGGTCTGCCTTTATATCTTAAGGCAATGAGTGGGGAACAAATAAAAGCAATCAGCGAACTAATAACTTATCAGATGAAACAGGCTGCCCGCTTATGAGAGCATAAATCCCACACTCTGCAAAGCTAGACTGGTACAGCAAAGGAAAAGACCCTCTATCAGGTTTTTATTGGGTTGCTTTGAAAATGAAAAAAAAAAAAAGTGTATTGGTTTCTACAGTCAGCACAAAGCACTTAAAAATTCAGGAAACATTCAGGGAGGTGAAGGTCAATATGTGCCTTGGACCCTGAGATCAGGAGGACTAAACTTAAAAAGATGCCCTCAGCCCCCCCAGCCTAAATTAAACCCTTGTCTCCCCAGCTCAGGTGCATACTGACTG
This sequence comes from Nanorana parkeri, assembly GCF_000935625.1. Taxonomy (NCBI): domain Eukaryota; kingdom Metazoa; phylum Chordata; class Amphibia; order Anura; family Dicroglossidae; genus Nanorana; species Nanorana parkeri. The sequence continues at coordinate 471,087 of NW_017306463.1, forward strand.
CTTTTGGATTGCAGTGGCTTGCCGGAATCTTCAGGAATGTAGCTGAAATCTGAAATCCCAGTCCAGTTGATCCCAATAGAGGTCTATGGGGCCATCTTTAAAATGTATCCTGGATTGGTCAATGTATTACTGGATCCTTTGGGTTTACAGGATCATAAAAGTCTATGGGGTGTGACAGGTGTGGCCAGAGGAATGAAGATTTTGTATAGAGATGTTGAAGAAGATGTTGGGGCAGGGAAGGGGGAGTTGTTAAGGGCGCGGTTTCAATTTTAGGCTGGGCTAAAACGATAACTGTAATTTCTCAATTAGTTTTTGCATCTGAGCCCAATAACATCTGACAGAGTGTCCTTTTATACACTGTCATAGAAAAGGTTTGTTTCTACAGCTGTCCTAATGTGCGCCTAATTTAATAATAATTTATAAATTAAGTTTTGATATGTTGTGCAACTATATACTTATAACTCTATATTTGTCAATCGTATTTGTAGTTCTAATGGTGGAGTAAGCCTGTAAGTGGTAGCAACATACAGAGAGAAGCACCAAGACTCTTCCAATATTATTGAAAGCATGAAAAAAAATCCATGGCAAGTCTTACCTCCGAGAGTAACTTGGAGACAATTTCTAGTGGTGCCTGGTAGATAGAATCATCTTGCAGAGGGGAAGTCAACGCCATGTCCACCAAGGTCCTGATCTCCTTCAGTACCACTTCCCAGCGATTTGGATTACTCAGAACTTTTTTGTACTTATAGATCTTTTTCTGGAAAACAGAAATTAAACGTATAATATCAGGAAAAGCTCATTTTTTTAAGCATCACCATAAAAGACACAAGACAATGTTAAATGTGATCTGAGTTCATCTCAGTTACATTATATTTATATTTCCGATTGTTATGTTATACCCATGCAGGGCAACAGGGTAATGTCTGGGATCGATGTGTACGGAAGCCTTAGCGCGTTAGAACAGTACAGCTACCTACACGCCCCCATCTTTAATCCACAGCAACATTACTTTTACACAGCATGACGTGGGTGCTACTGGGTGGATGGAACATTTTTTTCTGAACACGACCCATAGAGAAGTATTACCACACTGCTGGAGCCAGACAGCTTGAGGAATGCCAATTTGAGGTCAAAAAATTATTAAAAACAGACAAACCCACATTTTCCCAAAGCCATATAGACCTTTCTCCTTTCCTTCCTAGGTCATTACTATTCATCTATCCTCTATATCTACAAACATTGTAAATATCACCACTTAATTACCATATTTGTGCCTATTGTGCCCCCATTCTCTCCTCTCCCTATTTCTCCCTTTCCTCCTGTGCTCCGTTCTTGTTCTTTCTAGCACTATAAAAAAAAAAGGACATGCCTCCCCCAAATCTGTACTCCCAGCTTCCCCCACCGTGTCCATCTCTTTAATTCCATTATATTACTTTCTATTCCCTTCTCTTGGTTTTCTCCATGTCTGTAATTTCTATTTATTATATTTTCCTCCTTTACTCCTTGTAATCTTCCTTCCCCAAATCCGTTTTCCTTTTCTTTGTGTTTGCAAGGACTACCCACTCCCTGCACTGGAAGCATCTAATTTATTCCCCTCCATCTTTCCAACTTTCCATCTCTTGGACATCAGTGATCTTGCCATTTTTCTATCCCAGATCTCCAGTTTGTTCCCAGTGCTTCTTCCCAGCTCTTTACCCATTTTTATAATTTCACGCTCATAGAACTCTCCTAATTGTGTCAGCATTAATCTCCAATATTGTTCAAAATGATTTCCCATTTTTGTCTTAAATGCTTATATTACATCTCCAACACTGGGAAAGATCTGGATTCACAAGCCTTGTGGAACAATTGCCTCTTTCAGCTACTTCCACCACAACTCTTGATTTTGTTTTCTCTAATAATCATTTACCTTTATGAATCAATCAATCTCATAATTGCTCTTACTTTTTTCTCTCCTCTCTCTCATGTAATATCTGAGACATTAAATCTTGCCACCTACTAGTATATGAAAACAAATTCCTTGTGCTCTCCCCCTTGCATTCTCCATTTGCCTATCAGCATTTTTGAGCCAGCAAGTAATAAACAGTCATTGCTACCAGCCATTAACTTTGTGTGTGTGTACTGTATATGTTTCTATATATTTACTTTCCTACCAATTGTAGCCATGCAATTTACGCAGCATTACATTTTTCCTGCCTCTTTCCTTACTTGGGTTTGTAAAAGTACAATGCTGTGCTGACACTGTTACAAATGCAGAAGTGCTAGGACTACATTTCCAAGTATTCTTTCCCATCTCTATCTGTATAAGGCCTCATTTACACGAGAAAAGGCCGGCATGTATAGCTCCGTGCTGCGTGCGTGGCCGTATCGGGCAGCTCCCGAGCAGAACAGGTGCTGCGTGTGATTAGTACGCAGCCCCCTGTCCTTCTCTATGGGAGTATGCGGCCATACGCCGCCCTATGCTCACCCCAAGTGCAGGTCCATACGGGTGCAGGGTATCCCGGCTCGGACGCAGACAGGATCCATCCCGTCAGCGTACAAATACAGACACCCAAACCCACACGGACGTGCAGGGCGGGTGAGCGTAGGGAGGCGTACTGCCGCGTACTCCTATAGAGAAGGACAGGGGCTACGTACTAATCACACACAGCACCTGTCCTTCCCGAAGCTGCCCTATACGGCTGCGCACGCAGCTATACGTGCCTGCCTTTTCTCGTGTGAATGAGACCTAAAAGGGGCATGTTTGCAAAACCATCTAAAATGTCACAAACAATGGGCAGGGCTTGATGGGTCGGGTGGGGATGGGCATGACCAGCGCCTGATAGATAAACTTAGAGTAGAGCTTGTTTATTAGGGGAGACAACCTTTGGTTTAAACCTACAAACCCAGCGTCACCACATCCTGATTTAGTCTGTGCGAGCACAGTGAACGTTATGAGGACAAGGGGGCAATCATTCACAGAGGAAGGCAATGATATATGGCTTTATAAATTCCCAACTCTGAATGTTGCAGTACATATTGATTTTAAGTTTTTAATTATAGTTCTATTTTAAAACTGAGTGCTCTCTGGAAAAGTGGTTGGCACAGAGTAGATAAAAAAAATTTAAAAAGTTACGTAGACATAACAAAATAGTTTTAAAGTAATAAGGGAAGCGGACAGACACGAAAGACCGATTCGTTTATTTTTCTACTGTCAATTTGAGTGCTTTACGAGACCATTCAGATCACATTTATATATTACATTCCCCATTACTTAAACTACTTTTTTTTTCCTTTTAGATTTTTCTTATTATTTTTGGATAGGAAGCACAGTTTCCACTGAGCTGGCTGCCAGCTTTCATTTATACAAGTCAATGTCATTTGACATATCGTTAAATAAATGCACAACGTTATCGAGGCATCTTAGGCGGTTCGTTCTAACCTGACACAAGCATTTCTATATTTTAGGTTCATACACTGCATGTAACCCGGCCTGATGGCAAACAATGCAGGCAGAATGAAAAAAGTGCCCTAAGACAGGAGATAATGTAACCGACAATCCGGGATCAAGTAACATTGATTTACTTACGTCAATTGCAGCAACATCCTGCAGGCCCCAGGTGGGGAGGATGTCTTGAAATGAACTCGCCTAAGGTAACAACTGGGGCCTCACATGTTTGGGTGTTAACCTGTGCCGTGCCGGAGGCAAGAGCAGTGAACAATTCTGTCACCCAACTTATTGGGGCTAAAAGTGGACTCATCCTGACATTGCATTCATCTTTATCATTTCAAAGAATGGCAAAGTTGACGTATGTTTAAAGTAAAGGAATATGGTTAACCAAGAATATTCTTAACTACCTAAAATTAGCTGAATCCCTCATCTTCTTTTAATGTGAACCTATCATTATAAAAAAAAAAGCAATTAACTGTCACATTTATGCTGCTCATCATCAGTCAAGGGTTTGAAAAAACAAACCTTTTCTACAAGCAAATATAGTTCAAACTCTGAGATGACAGGTCTGCAGAATTGGTCACATGATTTCTACCGAGAGACACACGGTCCTCTCTGTAAAAATCATCTTCCCAAGGGAATTTCAACAATGGTGGCACAGCCAACAGTAAAAGCACTTTTATTTAGTACTTTGGAGAAAGGTTGCATTCTTTTTCCATTTTTTTTTATTGCTGGTCATATTCCCACTGGAGAGATTCTCTTCACTTTGTGGTCACTGGAACAGGAAGTGAGGGAATCTCCCCACCAAAGAGATGTTCTCTTTCTCACAAAAATGAAAAGTATATTTTGGCTGAAGCAGGACTTTAACTTTCCATGCTGTGAATAGGTGATACTTTGGAAGCTTTTACCAAGGATGTATATGAGAAAGGCTCTAAAGCACTTGACAAATGAGGTGAATAAAACATAAAAGATCATGCATCTGGCTTATGGGCATGGTGAGTATAGGTCACCTGTGCCCCCAAAAAATCCCTTTTGTTAGAATAAATGATAAAATCACTAATCATTGACAAAAAGCCTTTTCATTTGTTTGGTACTAATTATTGTCTTTCCATTTTTCTCTGCTCCCAGCCAGGATTTCTTAAAAACTGCTAAAAAGAAAAAAAGTCCTTCCATCCTTAGAACATACAACTATAGACAGAATTTCCAAAAGTCCTTTCACTAATGTTGGTATAACTGGTTCACTGCTTCTCTAAGAGTCTGCAAAACCTGAGAACAATATGCAGGCAGCCTGTAGCATCATGTATGGCATCCCAAACAGGGGATCTAATCCTTCCCTATTAAAAAAAGGGTTCTGGTTATAAAGGCACTTTATATGCCGATCAAGCAGGTTTCTTTTACTTACCTCCCTTTCCATTCTCTATAACTCTGATCACCCTTGGGTGGGAAGAGAAGGTTCTGTGTGTAAACTCCAAGTCACTCTGGTCAGGCCTTGCAGAGGACTCTCTCCATGCGTCCCATGTGACAGTGAAGGTTTTACAGCAGGTTCCTTTTACTTACCTTCACACCCATAGGTGATCAGTTATGGGAGATGGAAGGGAAGAGAAGGTTCTGTGTGTAAGCTCCAAGTAACTCTGGTCAGGCCTTGCAGAGGACTCTCTCCATGCGTCCCATGTGACAGTGAAGGTTTTCCAGCAGGTTCCTTTTACTTACCTTCCCTTCCATCTCCCATAGCTGATCACCCATGGGTGTGAAGAGAAGGTGCTGTGTGTAAGCTCCAAGTCACTCTGGTCGGGCCTTGCAGAGGACTCACTCCATGCGTCCCATGTGACAGTGAAGGTTTTACAGCAGGTTCCTTTTACTTACCTTCACACCCATAGGTGATCAGTTATGGGAGATGGAAGAGAAGAGAAGGTTCTGTGTGTAAGCTCCAAGTCACTCTGGTCGGGCCTTGCAGAGAACTCTCTCCATGCGTCCGTGTGACAGTGATGCTTTTTGGCATACAGCCTCCTGGCAACCAGCACTTTATTGTGGGAGTCACACGCTCTTCATCCATAGATACACCAAAAATTCCTATGTACTCCAGGCAGCCATATGGAGCGGTGGGGAACTAAACAGAAGTTCAGTATATACAGGGTTGGAACTGTGAACCGTTGCTTTGCTAATAAAAACGCATTTTGACTTATAGTTTATGTTTCTCTGCGGTGGAGGACTATTATTACCTGATGACAAGTGATCTTTCCAAAGAGCTTCGACTCGAATCACCGAACAGCTGGGACAATTCACCTGTTTTTCTGTTTGTCGGAGGGGATTGCTCAGTCAAAACACTTGTTCCTCATATCAAGCTAAAAAGACGGGTGGACCTGACTTTATGCACGTATGCCTAAAGATTTTCTGCAGCGAGTGGAGGAGATCACTGCCTGTTCTGTGTACAGTAATTGTTGCTATGCTGAAGGATTACTGTACAGACAAAATCAAGAGTGGCATGTCATGGATGCCTTCACACAATTTTATCTATAGTATTAATTCCCTGTGGTAACGTTATTTATTCATGGGACAAATGCGTAAATCTGAGCAAGTATCATTGACACTCGCTACATGGCCGCACTGCAGCTATTTAAGATGAATGCTATATAATCACTTGGTAAATACTGCATATTTCAAAGGGTGAGTGAACCCAAAACCGTTACTTAAAGCTGAAGTCTAGTCAGATATAAAAGGCACGAATGAATGCAGCTCTGTAATCATTACTACACCAATTTTTTTTTTTTTAAATGCAAGCCTGTTTAAGTACCTGATTTTCACCTAATATCAGCCTGCAGCAGTCTACTATACAGCAGAGCTCAGATTGGGAGAGAGAGAAGCAGCACAAGACGCCAGTCTGGTGTGATACAGTGCAAGGAACATGCTGATGGGAGGAGACAGCACAGTAATACACATGAGCTTATTAGGCCTCATTCACACTGCTTAGAGTCAGCCAGTACAGATCCATGAAGCGTGCACGGCCGTATCGGGGCCGTTCCTGGGAAGGACAGGTGCTGCATGTGATTGTACGCAGCAGCCTGTTCTCTGTGGGAGGACGCCGCTGTACGCTCACCCGAGCTGCACATCCGTGCGGGTGACCGTACTCATACGCAGATAGGATCCATCGAACATGGACACCCGCACCTGCATGGATGTGCAGTTCAGGTGAGCGTAAGGCCGCATCCTGCCATAGGGAAGAAAAGGCTGCTGCGTACAATCACACGCAGCACCTGTCCTTTTTCGGGAACAGCCAGATACAGCCGTGCACACCACACGGATCTGTACCGGCCGACTCTAAACAGTGTGAATGAGGCCCAAGTCTGCTGGGTTTTCTTTCCCTTTCACTACCCAGTCACAGGTTGGGCAGCAGACCTGAAAGTAAAAGTGAAACTGCAACAGAGAAGGATCAGGTCCCCTGCCAGGTAGGACTGTGCTGTGCGGTAGAGCTGAGGAAAATGCAGAAATACACATAATCTGGCAGGTTTTACAGCTCCCTTAGAAGTATTTTATCCATGAGTTGGCTGTTTGTTTGGAGTTCAGTTTTAAGTCAAGGATGGGCTGACTGGCTGGATCATTGTCAAGCTTCCTATATCTCCAATGATGAGAAATCCCTATCAAAATGTTTGCTCCTCCTATTACTTTCTCCATACCATGAAATAGAAAAAGAAGGGAAAGTGAGAGCGTTTGTCACTGAGACACAAAGGGGCCAACTTACAAACTCAGGTGTGTCCTCATGGTTAGTGCATAACGAATGTATTTGTTTGAGGACTAACCCTTTAACATACTTTCCAGGGGTATTTTGCAGCGGGAAGTAACATAACGGAGCTATAGCATAAGAATGTAATAAAACACTCTAAGAAACAGGAAGCAAAACTATTTCCTGCCTGCTCAATTCTTAGGGACCTTTCACAGAAGAAAATAAAACCGACTTTGCTATGATGTGCAGTTCTATGTAGGATTCCTTTTATCACTTGGCAGTAAAAAAAAGAATCAGCAAAGCAAAAAAAAAAAAAAAGCCATGTGACCCAAAACCGCTATTACAACCCAAAAATTATATCTATGAATTTAAGAAAGACTTGGGCCACTTGTGTTTTTATGCAGAGATCTGCCTGTAAAATCTGCCAGGCTCGGTGCTTTGTTTATGATTCTAGATGCCTAACATGACACGCATTTAAACACATGCATTTAGATGCATCTGTCCATTGAAACAATCCATTGAATTACCAACGGGATTTCAGCAAACGCATCTTGCGTTTACACTCGTTTCGGTGCGTTGAGAAGCTAAAATTGTTTCCTGGACGCACACGACTTATTTTTTCTAAACGCAGCTAAACTGACTGCATCTAAACGCAAGGTGTGAATGGAGCTATTGGAAATTATATGCATATATATGCGTTTAGAAAACCATGTTCGACGCATATAAAAGCACCTAATTGCACCCTATTGTAAATGGGGCCTTAGGGCCCTGTCACACCATCAGGAGTGCGTTCGGCCTCCTGAACGCACTTGAACACAACCCGGCCGGCTCAGTTTTTTGAGAGGCGGGAGGGGGCGTGGCGGTGCATTGTACTCAATGGCAAAGCAGCTACGCCCCCCGCCTGCGGTGCAATCGCCGGCACCCGAACGCGTGGCACATTAGTGCCTGCGTTTTGGTCCAGTGCGATCTGGAAAAACTGGTGTTTGCAGCATTTTTTGCAGATCGTACAGGACCGGAACGCAGACACAATGTGTCACGCGTTCGGATGGCGGCGATTGGGCGCCATTGAGTTCAATGCACCGCCACACCCCCTCCTGCCCCCCAAAATGAGCCAGCCAGGTTGAGTTCTAGTGCATTCCAGAGACCGAACGCACTCCTGATGGTGTGACAGGGCCCCTAAAGAAGAACTCTGGGAAAATGTTCCCACGCACTGCAAGAGTTAAGTGCTCGTTTTGCCTAGGGGCCTCAAATAAATCAGATTTACTTACTTGGCCCAGACGGCTCCCTTTTGGGCTTTTGGGCTTCTAGACTTGTCCTCGTAGACTCTTCTCCCGGGCTCTGGCAGTCTAAGGACCGCTGGCACCATTGCATTTTATGCAGGTCCATTGAACTGTATTAGACGTGAGCCGGCTGATGAACATTTCATATCCTGGGCAGAGAGGTGAGCACGGACCACCATGGGACTGAGGAACAGGTAAGTAAAATTGCTTTATTTGAGCACCTTGGTCAATGTGCACTTAACCCTTGCAGTCTAGGGGGTAGCCCTGCTGCAACAGTATGTTTTGGATTTTCCCCGGAGTACTTTAACTATGAAAGTTGTGATAAAATAGTCTTTTTGTACCATTCAAAGTAAAAACAACAAGATACACTAAACACTATCCCAACATGTGTAGCTGAGTCCAAATCTCCATGACCTCAGTGACTTTGGCAAGCTAGGCATGTCAGTCAGCAGCTGGCTTTCTAAGCACTTGGAGGCTCATATTCGTTGCTTCAGTAAAGTGCGCTCAGTCCATCTCAGCCTTCATCGTTTCCCCTCTCTCTTTGACTTCAATCTTCCCCATCATCAAAGTCTTCTACAGCGAGTTCACATTGGGCCGACAAAATATGTGAGCTTTAGTTTCAGCGTTAGTCCTCCCGATGAGCAATTTAGATTTATTCTTAAGAACTGGCTGGTTTATTCTCATAACAGTCCAAGAAACTCTCAAAACTTTCCTTCAGCACCACAGCTCAAAAGTCTTGATTTTCCGGTGCTTGGCATGTCTACTAGAGTATTCTCACTGCCATTCAGGGACCACCCACAGAAAGACAAAGAGGCAAGGGAACACATGACATCACGCAAATGGACTGAATACTGTATACCTAAGGTGAGGTGGGTGGCAAGCATAGAACAGGGCTTCAAATGAAACACCTGTAGGTATTTATTACCCCTACTTTTAGGAGATTTTCTTTATAGAAGGATGGAGCCATCTTTGTTCAGGCATTAACCAGAGTCAGCATCTATTTCTTCCCCCGAGATGCTGGCTCAAAGATGACAATGTTATGTAAATCCTGGTGCAGATCTTAGCTGTCATGACAAATGTCTAACACAGGTGAGCCCCTGCTGCAGCCTCTCACTTTGCGAATCGCTACACGGTTACACAGTGTTGCAGTGTGATCAATAAGAGGAGACTAAGAAAAGGTTTCCTCCTGCCTGCAGCAGACTAATGGCATTATCTGAGCCTAGGCAATGTAATTTGAAAGAAACCAATAGTCTGTTTTTAATGATAAAAAGTACAGCCAATCAGCTGCAGTTACTGTTTGGGTATTTTGACTATGGGGACTGGCTGTCAGAATACAATAGCCCAGCAGGAGAGATTACCCCTTCCATGATGCTTAACATGGATGGGGGAATAGAGCATTGTTTCTTACTCAGAAAAAAACAACTAATGCAAGGTCCACTCTAAAAGAGAACTATGGGGTAAGTGTTTTTCCCCATAGTTCTTTTAAGGGTCACAGGAGGATATACAGTATACTAACCTCCTCCCGTGACCCAAAGCTCAGTATATCGCGAGCTACAGCTCGTGGTATACTGAGACCGCCGCAGCCGGGACGGATCCCGACAATACTGCCGAGATCCACCCAGCTGCGTGAGTAACAGCTGGCTCTGCCTATCCAGAGGCAGAGCCAGCTGTGCCCGCCTCCTTCCCATCCGTTCCTCCACTCAGCGCTGGAGGATCAGAGCGGGGAGGGGGGGGGATCCCTGACCGACAGGGAGATGATCGAGAAGTGAGCGAGTGATGGTATGCGTTCACTCACTTCCCGATCTACAGAGCCGATGAGTTGCCACACGTCGGGTCGGCCTATGAGGATTATTGATTTTCACTCACCTCATAGTTCTCCTTTAAGTATTCCACAAATAAAGATACAATTAAAAAGGAAAGAACACTGGTGGAATAATTGATGTTATTCTGTGCCCTTACTTAAGCACCACTTTCCTTTGTGCGTTTCCAAACTATTCTATTTGAATAAAAAGCTACTTTTAACCTTTGTACAGATAAAGAACATACTATGCTTGTTAGCCAATTTCCCTTTCATGCACTGAGGCACTTGGCTGCCAGTTTCTAGGTAATTTGGAAACAGGCTTATCCTTCCTTAGCCTAAAAGCAGCAGATTTATATGACCATGTGTTAAGAGGTTTTTTGTGGGTTTTTTCCAATATGACTTTCTTTAGATCCAAAGGCGAACATAATGTTTGAAAAAACTTTGCAAAGCCCAATTTGCAGTTTATAGTGTTTGTTACCCCAATTGATAAAATGTCATGTATTTGTTGTGTTATACATTCACTTGCTAATAAGAGGTAGCCTGTATAGTTTTTATGGCCTATGTTTTTTCGAAATACCTGGTAATCCTATCAGTTTGCCTTGGTTACCATCTCAAACTAACCACACTAGGCAGAGAAGCGGAGCCGTCCTTCAGGGTCATTTGAGCCCTGAGTTGGGAGCTGCAGGATGTTGTGCCCCCGCACAATATGCCTGTAGTCACAGTAGCGCAGAGGTATCTTTGCTCTCTGTAAGTAGGCAGTAGTCTCTGCAGAGCTCTGACATGCCCCCTTCAGAGGCAGAGCTCTCCAATGAGACAGGGAGCATGGGCTTCGTTGATGGCAGAGCCATAGGTCTGACTGAGCAGGGGGCGTTGTTGAACCTCTTCTAAGCCCTAATTCACACGAGAAACGGCCGGCCCGTACAGATCCGTGCTGCGTGCATGGCCGTATCGGGACGTTCCAGGGAAGGACAGGTAGTGCGTGTGATTACACGCAGCAGCCTGTCCTTCTCTATGGGAGTACGCGGCCGTAAGCCACCCTACGCTCACCTGAACTCCACGTCCTTAACTACCTCCGGGCCAGCCGTAGTAAAAAACGGCCGGCCCGGAGCACTCTAGATCTTGGCGGGCGTCTTTAGACGTCCGCTCAGACACATGTCGCTCGCGAGCGGGACATGGCCGATATTTAAAAACAGGCAGCGATGCCTGTTACCATACAAGCGATCCGCCGGCTGTAGAGCCGGCGGATCGCGTGTATGGGGTGCCGATCGGTTCCCCCCCCGCCGTTGTCCCGCTGATCACGGGCTCCGCTGTACCCGGTGCAAGCCCGGGATCAGCAGGGGATCAGAGGGAGATCGTTACACGAGCTCCCTCCAGTCCCCTCTCCTCTGCAAGAATGCGGAAGTGTTGTATAATACATCACTTCCACATTCTTGTGTCACTCTCCTGCTTCAGAAGCTGGAAAGAAGCTGATGGAGCAGATCTGTGCTTCATCAGCTTCTTTTGGGGGGTCCTAGAGACCCCCCTGATGTCTCCATAAAGAGGACGTGTCACATATTTTGCTATCACATAGGGGGGTTTTTATTAGCCCCCGTATGTGATAGCAATAAAGTTTAGTGGAAAAAAAAATGTAAGTTTCCCCCCTGCCCCCCCCCATATTTAAAGTTACATATAAAAAAAAGAATAAAAAAACAAAAACATTTCCCCACCCATACATACACGCATGCAAACATGCGTCTGGGGCGTATACATGCAAAAAAGACGATTGCGCCCATTACGCCGCACATGTTACATTTCGCCGCGAACGTCGGGGGGAGGACACATGTTACATTTCGCCGCGAACGTCGGAGTGAGAGCAATAAGTCTAGGGCCATCAATCACTGATAACACTAAACTGATGAGCGGTAAAAGCTTTTAAAGTGTCGCCTATGGCCAATTTTGGGTATGGTAGTTTTCTGCGATTTTGCGGGTGCGCGCAATTTTAAAGCTTGACATGTTTGGTGTCTATTCACCCGATGTGACCCGATCTTTTATATTTGACCAAAAAACTGGGTAATAATAAATGTTTCCTAACAATGTAAAAAAAATAGCTTTTTTTTTCTTCAAAATTTTCTGTCATTTTTCCTAATTATAGTAAAAAATAAAAACCCCAGTGGTGATTAAATAACACCAAAAGAAAGCTCTATCTGTCCCCAAAAAATGGTATAAAATTCATTTCAGTACAGCGCTGCATGACGGAATAATTGTCAGTCAAAGTACCTCAGCGGTGAATACTGAAAAATGGCCTGGCCAGGAAGGGGGTGTAAACACCTGGTCTTGAAGTGGTTAATCAATGTTTTTTTGCAGTGTTTTCGCTTAAATCCTGCCTATTCACGTATTTGCAGTGTGCGCTACAATTATAGGGTATCTATAGTCAAAAACTAAAAATAAATCTGTATTTCTATATGTTCTATGCCACTCCTAATACCCATATCAACCTAGAAATGTGTAAACTTACATATTAAAGATGCCCAGAAGATGTACTTCCTCAATGCACTGACACAATTTCACTCAGCTCTGTAAATATGCACTTCATGCCACCACTCTCACAGAATCTGCCTTCTGAACTACAAATCAACAATGCAACATTATCGTTGCTTGCTGGAAGCAATTCATGATGGGATATGTAGTCTTGGAGAAAACAAGGTTGCATCACATCAAGCAGCAGGGAAAGAGATGCAATGCACAATGGGAATCCAGAAAGTTGTTTAAAGTGATGGGCAGAAGGAAGGCAGCACTCGCTACATAAAAAGGGATTTTTTAAATTGCACTATTAAAAGGAGAACTATGAGGTGAGTGCTTTACACTCACCTCATAGTTTTAGCCGACCTGTGACAATGAGACTGTCACAGGTCGGCTCAGTAGATCGGGAGGTGAGCGAACACATACCAGCGTTCGCTCACCTCTCGATCCTGTCACAGCTCTCTGCCGTGACAAGGGAGGGGCTGGATTCCCCCCTCCCCGCTCCGATCCTTCAGCGCTGACTGGCGGAACGGACGGGGGAGGGTACAGCTGGCTCTGCCTCTAGATAGGCAGAGCCAGCTGTCAGTCACGCAGCTGGGCGGATCCCGGCATAATTGTCGGGATCCGCTTCAGCTGCGGCATCTCAGTATACCGCCAGCAGTAGCTCGCGGTATACTGAGCCTAGGGTGACAGGAGGACGCTAGTTTGTGTCCTCCCGTTACCCTAAGGAGAACTATGGGGAAAAGCCCTGACCCCATAGTTCTCCTTTAAAAAACTCTAGTATGTATTGTTATTACAATGCTGATGTTATAACAAGATTGTATATGCTGGGACTTTATAACTCCTTTAAGGCATGCCTCTGGTAATAATGATCATAGTTGCCAGTGTGCTTATGTTGGCTGTCAACAGATCTTTCAAGCCCTCAAATGGCTGGGCCCATAGCTGATCACTTGTACAGCAACATGGCAACTGCCCATCTGTACAGAGGCCAATATAGCACCGTCCTCAGCAGTCAGGAGGCTTTAGTTCTGCTTTAACCCCAAAGTTCAGTTGGGTTTTCATGCTTCAGTAATGTAACTAGCTCCTAGTTCATGAAGTTTATGTTATTCCCAAATTCTTGTGGTTTCCTACGGGACCTTCAGTGTCCTCACACCAATCTTAAACCGTACCAGTAAGTTAATATTTCTCAAGTGTATACAGCTGCAGCAGAAATATCAGATGGTAAGCTCCACTGAAGCAGGAACCAAAATGTAAAATAGTTTCTTGCTCAGCAACATTCCCTTATTATTACTTCATATTATTGTGAATTATTATTCATATGCAAGAACACTTCAGCCACAAAACCGGATTAGCTATTGTGTAGAACTAAACGGTTTGCTCGCCAGCGGTCCTGGCATGTTTCCAAAGGCCAATGGGGTGGAGCTTTGAAAAATGAAGTGAGAATGGATGTCTCTGAGCAAAGCTATATTTATGGCCGGAGCAGGGTGGGGCTTGTTTCAAAGTTGGGATTTGTTCAGGGAAGGCCGGTGACAGAAATATATACGTCAACATTGTTGTGCCAAACGGTCTGCTGGAAACAGAGCTGCTGAAATTTGATCATCCGATTATGCGCCAATAAATACTCTCCAATCAAATCTCTTTTGTGCCTTTCACAAAAAAAAAAAAAGGGCTCCGCTCTGTGATCCTGCATCACAGGCATCTCCGAGCTCTGAAGTCATTCAGCATGTGCTTGTTCAGCTATTGTAGTTCCAAGAAAACAAGACCTCTGGTCACATGCCAAACCAAACCTTAATCTGTGTAAGGAAACCTTTATTCTGTAACTGCAAACAAAACAAACTTCTTCCAAGTGTGGTCACCATAGCGTAGAATGTTGGCCAAGTCGCTTATGATCATAATTAGTTCTGTCTTTGGGGACAAATGGCAGGCAAAACTAACCTAGCTATTCAATATCCATTGTGGGCTGGTAGTTTAAAGAAGAAACTACGGGCAAGGAATAACGTCAGTTAGTGAATTGTCATTGCAGTTAACGCAATTGAGGAACCATCACAGTTGTGCCAAGGTCAGAACCCCACTTAGTTTACCCAAATCTGAGTGTTTTTTTTTATAACCAGACTCAGCAATTTTTTTCTGAGTGCAGCTGCATCTGAATGTTGTGCAACCTTCCTCTCATGCTAGGGGGGTGCTGGAACCTCGAAACATAGCTAATACATTTGCAAACTTAATATCAAAGCGGTTAAAATATCAGTTTAAAATAAACAGGTCATGACAGTATAATTGTATCACCTACAACAGGGGTGCCCACTATTTTTTGTGTTAAGATCTACTTTTCAAATGACGAGCTACATGAGATCTACCAACGAAAAAAAACCCTCCCTCGCTCTCTCTCTCTCCTGGCTGTCTTTCCTCGCGCTCTCTCCTGGCTGTCTCTCCTGGCTCACCTGGCTGTCTTTACTCGCTCTCTCTCCTGGCTGTCTCTCCTTGCACTCTGCCCTGGCTGTCTCTCCTGTCTCTCCCTCTTTCCTGGCTGTCTCTCCCCATTCTCTCTCCTGGCTCACCTTGCTGTATTTTGCAAACAGTGTAGTGCAACAGGCTGTGTAAACTAATATTCTTTGATGTAATACATAGCACTTCAACCACCAGTATCCACCAGAAAGCTGTCAGAGAGCTTGGCTCAGCAGACTCAGGCTAATAGGTAATCATGTGTGCACAGCTAAATAAATATACCAAAATGGAATAAAGGGGCCACCATTCACACCCTTCGTGATCTACCAGCATCAGCTTTGAGAGCTACTGGTAAGATCACGATCTACCTAATGGGCACCCCTGACCTACAACATGAGCATATGTGACATGTAGAGCAATTTCCATGTAAGCTTTGAGCTTTTCAAAGTCAGTATTTGCTGACTTGCATGTTAGATCCTATAGCACTAGCCAGTCCTCTTTGTCCGGCCTCTCCCCCAACCTTTTGCGTTTGAGAATAGCCATCATCAAATGCATGTGAACAAAGGAACCTATGCTGTTTATGCTATCCTGGGCAAATAATGGGGGAAGATTATTCAAAAGCAGGTCGTTAAAACAACCTTATTCGGAAGTGTGGAAATAAAGTGCTGGATCATGTGGCTATTTTATTGGTGTTTCTCAACCAACAGTAGTTAAGCGAGGTGAATATGGGTGATCTGGCTAACGGGTAGGCAGCTTCTGCAATCTAAAAGATCTCCACACTATCACTATCGCTCCTACATCACACTACGACAGTGAACATAGTAGATGTAGGAGTAGATGTACAGGCTGCTGTACACCCCCTGCTCTGACAGCTGGTCATGATGGTGGCGACCATATAGGACCATTTAGGAGGTGGTCAATTTTCCATCGAAGAGGTGCGGCACAACTAAGAAGCTCACTAAAGCCAACAGCAGGTTATTACTGTTGGCAAGGATTGGAATGCTAAAAAAGATTAAATTATAAATACTCCCAGGACAGGTTTTCTTTGTAAGATCTTGAAAGGAATTTATTTTAACAGTGTTTGGTTAAACAGAGATGGTTATATATACAACTTAGTGGGAAAGCAAATATGGCTGTAACGTTTTGTCTTCATTATTTCCATGCAATCTATTCCATGTTTGTAATTTAACTATGTGGGTTGGATGACCAAGGAAACGAGAACATAGGTTCAATAAAGTAGAATGTTAATCATTATTGCTTGGAGACACAAAAAGAGCTGTAAAACAAGGCAGGACAGTATTTTGTCCATAGAACTGGGTAATAAGGTTTTTCCCTACAGGCTATACACTTGCAATTTCATACGAAAATCTTCCACAATCAAAAAAGTATTGACTGCTGAGAAGCCAATCCATAAAACATCCCATAATAAAGGCAGCCTTGTCAAACGATGACACAGAAGCAATTTTAGCTGGAAAAGGGCAAGGTCGCAGCTTTATTGAAGTATTGCAATTTAACATAAGCCAACAACCACTGCAAAACAGAACTTGTTCCCATCACAGGTATACTGTGAGCAGATCTAAACCATAACCTGAACAAAAGTCTAACTGCCTGTCCTTCCTATGAGGACCGGAGAGGCATCTGACTAAGCCAAAAACTGACTTCAAGGCATAAACAATACAAAATAAATCAAATAACCCTGCAAACAATGCCAGTGTAATAACTGCCAATAAAGCTGTGACAACCACAAACCTCAGGGAGGGCGGACAGAAAACCTGTCAGGATTCTTCAGGGACAGTGTGTACCCTCCAGAAGTACACAAAGTGGAGGACCCAAAACCACCCACTTACAGTACAGCCCAGTTAGGCCACAATTTATGATAAACAACATTAAAGTAAATAGAGAGCCTAAACACCACCTAACCCTTGCCCTTAACTCCGCCCCTAAACACACCCTCCTAAATAATCTTAGGATAATTCTTATCTTATGATAGTTGCCGCTTGTAAACGGCAGATTAGGGATTCCTGCTGCAGAAAAGCGCAAGTTCCTGATGCAGGAATCCCTAAATCACACCTGAAATATAATGTAGGTGTGAATGGGGCCCAATATACACATACACTAAAACACAATAATACACTTCTCAACATTACACCACCACCCCAACCCCCCCACAAAAAATAATACACTCCCCCCGTTATAAGCCCCCCCCCAATAAATGTGACTTGATTTTTACAAATGTAAATGAATACTCTATTTTCGATCTCCCCAACAGTCCTGGCCCTCTTCATTGCTTGGCCAGCATTGTCTACTGTAAGCTCATAGGCTGTGCTATGCCTTCTGTATGGTACTGCTATCCTTAAGGCTAACAAGTGCAGCACAATGTCGGCATTGTATATGTGGCATAGGAAAGTAAACAGACCAGGCTGTTTCCATGTAGCACAGTTGCAGTGAGTTTCAGATTAAGGTGGACGTTTACTGCCCAGTTTTACTATTGCTTGACATTTCTGTGACTATCTATTGGCACTAGAGTGGGATTCACATACGCTGTATGCATGTACTACCTACACTAATCACAGATATTCACCTCTCGAGTGCTGCCAGGTAGCCTTGTAAAATGGTGACCTTCCATTGGCCACCATTGGTCACTTTCTAAAATGGTGACCTTCGATTGGCCACTTTCTAAAATGGTGACCTTCCATTGGTCACCATTTGCATAAGCATGCTGACATTTCCCTGCCATCTGACAGTGTGCAGACACCAACTTTCATATGATGGCTATTTGTTCAAGTACATTGATGCCACCACCTCTCAAGCGACAATAACAGATCCACTGATGGGTCACTTAGGGTCATGGCATTACACTGAAGGGTGTGAGCAGGTGCTATTCATATTCTCTACTATCTGGATGTGATGACATAGCTGGAAGAACTTTAACCAGCACTGGGTGCACGAATGTTTAAGCTGTAGGTTGCAGCAACACCTGCATGTCCTTTACCCCTCTCAATGTTTTGGTTTGGCATGGAACTGCAGACGGTTTTACTTGGTAGGTTATACACAAACAGAGAGCTTCACAGTGTCTCAGGGCAGGTAGCTGTGACAGCAGTGCATCATTTAGTAAGGCAATTATACACATTTCTTTTCAAATGGGTGTTATCAACAGTTTAATGAACCTTTGCACCTCTACATTGTAATTATAGGCAATTTCTGGATTCCAGGAAGGCAAGTTCAGACGTCACAGTGTCCTAAACATCTAAAACTGTCACCTCTCCCTAGTGCGTCAACAGGTGACTCTTTCAAGGCCAGAGACTCTGCATTTCCTTATAGGTCTCAAGCTATACTCTGTCTAAAAGATGTGCTTTGTACTTATTTTTCAACCTAGTTATCATACTGTTTTTTTTAAATGTAGAATGACAGAAGAAACAAAACTGATGTACACTATGGGGCTTTCAAATACAAAAACTGCTATAACTACCACATTATAGCTGGTCACTTATTAAATAAATGGAGATACAAGAATATATGGGATGGATTATCCACAAGAGAAAAATGGTATTGTTATCCAGATCATTCCCTTTCCCCGTCCAGCAATAGCAGAGGTTCTAAAACTACAAAAGTAATTCCATCAATTAAAAGAGAACTATGGACCAACCTTTTTTTGCCATAGTTCTCTTTAGGGTCACAGGAGGACATATTCTGCATCTCTAGAGCCTCTCAGAGCCAGCTGTGCCTGCCTCCTCCCCTGTTCACTCCTCCAGTCAGCGCTGGAGGAACAGAGAGGGAAGGGGGAGGGGAGATCGGGAACTGAGTGATTGGTGGTATGTGATCGCTCAGTTCCTAATCAATAGAGCAGGCCTGTGACAACTTCAGTGTCACATGTCGGCTCTAATTATGGGGATGAGTGTATTTCACTCCCCCCCTAATTCTCCTTTAATTACCGAACTATAAGAACTCATTGTACAGTTGTAATGTTGAGAGTTTTTGACAATTCTGAGACATAACTGAAGATTAGCTGCTCTATGAAATCCTTTACAGTCAGGATGTCCCAACCAATCAATTTTGTACCACCCCAGTGTTTGCTAAATTACGGGTAACAGGATAAAATAATTTGAAGTTACATATAAATTATAATTATATAATATA
>NW_017306463.1:490495-508566 GCF_000935625.1 Nanorana parkeri
TATATATATATATATATAAGACTATTCCCTGTTATGGAGGATTCCAGGAAAGGAAGTGATACATCTATTTCTTACTGATTCGGTTCCTCTACAGTCCTTACCATGAGGTTTACTAAACAAAAACCTGGGTAAAGATCTCATCTTTATTCCACTAGGCAGCTGCAGAAGCAAGGGAGAATGGGTTCCACAGCCCATGCAGTTCCTGACAAGACCATAACTGCATTGCTTCTGCAATCTAAGGATATCAGTTTTTTTTCTATATAGTGGGCCACACACCTATAACCTGCCTTGTGAGAAAAGAAGCCATTGAGAAGCAGAGCAGGCCCTTTTAAACTCTTTACTTTCTGCCCTAAATTGCTAGGCTGGGGCATTCTTGTGGTAGCTGCCAAGGAGCAGGAACAGGGAAAAAAGGTCAGAGCCTTCAGTCACACAAATTAATGTTACCAAACATATAGGCTCAGAGTATTCCACCCAATACACGGCCACTCAGCCCCTCTACTTATCTGACAAAGTTCTCTTAGGACCTGAATAGTACTTACTAGCTCTTCCTAGATGCCTTGCTTTCCATACCTGCCTTTACCAACTAGTCATAAATCCTTTCACACCAGACAAGGTTCAGTTTAGGTGCCATCACAGTGTGGCCAGGGTGGTCAGCAGTGAAAGAGAAAGCCAGGATGAGGTGCTCCTGATAGAACTGCTTGCCCCGCACATAATGGTCTGCCCAGTCTTAGAACTAGTCCCTTTTTCCCATGGAACTCCAACATGCACCATAAATAGAAAAAAATCCCAAGATGAGAAAAGAATTGAGGCCACCTTAGTGACTTCATAATAAAAGAAAAGCCAGACCTTCCCTTCCATAGTAAAGGATCTTCCTGTCTATGGGTAGCCCAATCTCACCACATAGGGCTGGCTGAGATCTTCAGAACCGGTTATGCAACTTTTATTTAGGATACGGAAAAACAAAACCCTTTCTGATGTCTAAATGGGCACAAGGAAACAGTGAGCCACCCTCTCTACCACACACATGCTTCAACCTTCTCATCTCAAAAACCTTGTTATTATATTTAACATCCATGTGAGCAAGCCAGGAAGTGATGTAAGTTTTGGCACCGCAAGAAAATGTTGATAGATTCTAAGGCTGCATCACTGCAACTCTGTGTGAGTTTACGCAACCAATTTATTCAGATTTTTGCTGAAAGTAAAAAACTGTGCATCCAAATCATTTAAGCACCAAATGCTAATTAATGTGCATGTTTAGTAGATACAGTTCAGGTTGGACAGGTTTTTATTTTTGTTTTTTTATTCAATTCTTTGTTCTTTTCCCAATAGCTTAAATTTATTTTTAAAGAAAATAAAGCACACAAATGTATTTTTATGCCATAATTGTGTTGTACACAATTCATTTTGAGCTTATATAAATATACACATACCTATATACAATTCAAAAAAGAAAACCTATCACTTATCAAATTCAAAGGAGATTATAAAAATAAAAGAAGAACTCCAGCCAAACCGTATGTTTTAGTTTTGAACAGAGCAGGGAAGTGTTAGAAAAAGAAATAATGATATTCCTTTATTGCACAACTACTGCATGGATCAGAATGGGACCAAGTGCTACATGCATTTGGCCCCAGGGCGATTAAACAATTAAGATTACTTTAAAATCATTACAAATTAAGCTGCAGTGAAATGGTTTCTTTAAGTAGATGTATGGTGGCTCTGCTTGTGTTTTGGATGGGCAACCATTCTCTCCGCTGACTTGCAAATTTAGTAAAAATGAAGGCGGCACTATGTGCAACACGATTTCCCCATTCTCTACACTCAATTTGAGTTCAGCAGACATCACTGTTGTCACCACTTCCTTTCAAGCTAAATCTGTGGTTACTGCAAATCCAGTAAACTGCCACCCTACATAGCTTCGGAGAGTGCCCCAGAAGCCCTAAAACCAAGAGTGCTTTATACCAACCAGATGTAAGAAGATTTGGCTCTGGCCTGCTGATTCCTTCACCATACTATTGTTCAATTAATTGACCTTCCAAGAATTGGTAGGTATTTGCATAATGTTTAAGATCTCCAAGGACACGTTAAAAGAAAGCTAAAGCTTGCAAAAGTACCTGTAGGCCTCTCCTTTTACGTCCAGGTGGCATTTTCTTGGGTTACATTTACCACATGTATTTTGCAAAGCAGAGACTGGCCAGAGAGGAATCACTTTTATACAAATGACCAGCTTGAACATGTATTGCAGTATTAAAAAAACAAGAGTCCCTGTTTTTATGCAAAAGTTTCATGGAAACACATAAGGGCATATAGGAATGTGCAGAGGGTTAATTCAGACCCTTCAGTATTAGCTTGGTGTCAGACCCCTCCAGCAACTAATACGTTACGTATATTTAAGCTATTTAGATTTAAGCAAAGGTAGTTCTGAAGTAACCAAGGTACACTTTAACGGCCTTACATGTAGTTACTGACTCCTCTGAGGGTCACTCTACAACATTTTAATTAAATGTAATTATTAACCTGTGAATTACCTAGGCACTTAATTAAAATGCAGCACGCTTTACTGGACCTTGAGTGTCCATGACCCACCATTGGCAGTACTGAATACATCAATTCACAATGAAGTTTTTATGTTGGCCTTTACAACCATTTTATGCTTATATAAGCAGAGAATTATTACTTACCTTCCACTGCAAGGAGTGAAACCACTGATCTCTCAGATAGCTGTTTGCAGCCTGTAAAGAAAAAACAGGTATTAGATGGTACAATGAAGAACACAAAAAAAATTCCAAGATGAGAAACATGTGTCCAAGTTCATGTCCATGCAGCAAGTCATCATCGAAGTATACATGTCAAGAAAGAGATACGGAGACTGCCATTGCTGGATTCCTTTTAAATATGCAAGTTGCCTGGTTGTGTCTGGGTTTAACACTTCAGTCACAAACAGGGAACAACCATGCAGCAAATAAAATAATTACTTTCTGTACTTGTTCCAGGTCAGTGAATCAGAAAGTACTGAGCCCAAAGAGCCAACATAAACAGTTAATAAACCAGGGTTTTCAGATGTAGAGGTCAGATAGTCAGCTTCTTTATCACAGAACAATTACAGGCGAGGCCCTGGATTCAAATATTCAGATCGGTCAAAACATGATCAATCACAATGGCTACGTTGAGATAACGCTCAACAAAAATAGGACGTTCCACATACAGAATTGAAGATATACACATATATACTACAGCCCAATGAGAGCACCAAACAAGACTGTACAAGAGTCCAAAAATGTTTAATAATGGAATGGGCTCATAAATGACAATACAGAACAATCAACGTGTTTCTGCATTTATGCAGACAGTCTGTGTAAATTACAGGCTGCTGTGTATAGTAGGAACTACTATGTAGGCCTTGGAAAACTACATTTCCCACAATGCTATGCTTTGGGCTTTAAGGATAGTGCGCCTACCGGTACTTGGATGCCCTGGGACTTGAACTATATACATTGGCCGTGGATGTCACTACAGAACCTCAGAGTAAATATAGGGTAGGGCAGTGGAAGGTGATAGCTGAAGTAGAAAAAGAGGAATACAGGAAATGTAGCAAAACGTCGAGGGCCAGCAGGAGACAAAGGAGTGTCTACTAAACACGGCAAAAGGTCAGGGCAGGTAGTAGACAAGCAAGAATTCAACATGTAGCTGAAGGTCAGTCCAGAAACAAAAAACACAGGAGTGCACTTTATGAGGTGCATGCTGATTATGTTTAAATACAGCACCTCCATGGACAAAGGCTAATCCCAGCAGAGGGCATGAGGCAGATACATTACTCCACAGCTAAGAAGCAAGACTGCAGCCAACCTACTTCCAGGGCGGAAGGAGCGAAGGAGTCACAGGTTGTCTCCATGTACCTCCTATGACACAAGCCACCTCTGTAATCACAATCAATTCATATTTATTTCCTGGAATCTCCTCTCCGGTAAATATCATATCTTCCTGCTATGGACACATTAGTGGCTTCCAGGCAGGCAGGCTTGGTGTGGTGTACAAATAACAATGGCTCTTTAGTATCTGCTTCCTGCAGTGTATGTCAATATTTGCTGCGTGCTGGGTACACATTTAATCAGGGCAGCAAAGTCTGTTATTGAAAATGAACAATACTTTTTTTTTTTTCCTTCTTTCAGCAGCTTAATTGATGAGGGAACAGCATCTCCAGTCACAGGTTCGCATTATAAACTGGGGCTCAGAAATAGAAGTGGCCAAATGATAAGTAAACCGGCAGGTTTGCCAAGGGTGAGTTTATTTTGCCTTTTGACCTTTTATTGTGTTTACCCTGAAGTACCTGTCAAAGAATTGCAGGGCTGTGTGGAGAGACTGAGATATTGCACCTGTTGTGTATACAGTACAGGCAGCCATTTTGTTCTCTGAACTCATGGCACCTACAAACATTGGATGACTGTAGCCTGATTCAGCAATTAAAGCTGAAAACTAGGCACACATTTAAATACACATATGAAATACATATAAAAAGGAACAGTTCTGCCGTCCATAGTATTTGTATGTCAGCCAATCCGGTCCCGAGATTTACAAAGCACAGCCATATGCATGGCATCACAAAGTGTATCTATGGTCAAAAACGAAAAATAAATATGTATTTCTATATTGAATTTCCATATGTTCTATCCCCCTCCTAATAACCGTATTGATCTGGAAGTTTGTAAACTTACTTACTGAAGATGCCCATGGGATCTACTTCCTCAATGCACTGACACAATTTCACTCAGCCCTGTGAATACACATTTCCTGGTGTCAGCACTCTCAAAGAGCATGCCATCAGAACTAGATGTGCACCGAAATGGACATTTCAAAACCGAAATGAAACCAAAATAAAAGAAATTGTCAGGCCGAAACCGAAAATGTTTTTAAAATTTTTATTATTTTATTTGTATTTATTTTTTAAACTTTTATTTTTTTATTTATTAATTCATTTTTTATTAAATATATTTTACTTTACTTTTATGGGCTTCGGGGAAATATTAGGGGTCTAAACAGATCCCTGATATTTCCCTTTTAAAATAGAAAAAGAGACACAAAGTCCTCAATCTCTTTTTCTGCAGCCCCTGATATCAATGAACAGGAATCCTCTATGAGTGTTCCTGTTCATTCATAACTTGAGAACAGAGTATGTTTACTATATCCACAATCATGAATAAACAGGAGGAGATGTAGATCACTTCCCATTCATTCATAATTGAGGATATAGTCAACATGCCATGTCCTCAATTATCTACAAACACCCCGCGATCACTGATCGCTGAGTGTGTGTACCTTGCTTTTCTCTCTGACACGCTGTCACAGGAGGCTGATCGAGCTCAGCCTCCCCCGACAGCACCTGCTGTCTCCACCCACACCGCTCTGCCGAAATGTGATAGGAGGCCGAGCGGTGTGGGAGGAGAGACGCTGGCCGCTCACAGCGCTCTCCTCCCGCAGCGCTCGGCCAGCTGTCACAGTTTCCCTCCTTTCCGCTGGGACACAGAGCAGCGCCAAGCGGGGAGGAAAGAAAGCAGGGATGTGTCGATGTATCAGCACAAAAATGGCACTTTAGCCAAAAGTGCAATTTTAGGCCGATATGTTTCAGCGGCTGATATATCGGTGCATCCCTAACCAGAGCAGAGTAACATTATCACTGCTTACAGAAAGAAATGCATGATGGGATTAGAGATGGGAAGGACTGCAAAAAAAAATGGAAACATTGGGGGGGAAAATCAAGTTTTTTTCTGTTTTTTCAAAAGTCGTTTGTTTTTTTCCGGAAAAATTTAAATAATGAAAAAAAAAGTGTGGAATATGTTCTTTTACAATGATAAATTAGTATATCTATGACATTGTATTCATACTACATGACATGAAGACTTTGATGAAAGATTTCCGAGACTTTATGTAAAGTCTTAAATGATTGCACATTCTCTCAGCTGAAGACAAGCAAATCCGGGAATACAATTCAACTAACACTGTACTTCTCGATGCAGTTCTCAAACTCAAAAAGAAATATGCATTTCTGCCACTAGGGGCACTGCCGAGGAACGGTTCCAGTTTAGTTAGCTCGTGGGCTCTATCTTGTCCTTCCGACAGTTGGGTGATTGTTGGTATGATAGTAGATGATCGTTTCTGTCCTCTCAGGCCTTAATTGACAGGTTAGAGGGTACATTTGTCTAACAAATCAGTTTTATCTGTATAACCTTTAAAAGATTCCTAATAATGTTCTCCCCCATCACATTAAGTTTACCTAGAGTCTGCTCAGTAAATTGTTTTTATTCCTCCTCTCAGTGAATTAGTGAGACCAACATCTAGAGAGTTTGGAAAAAAATAAATATTTTTTCTGAAAATTTAAATTTTTTCGCGGAAAAAAAAAAAAAGATTTTTTTTTTCTCATGGCTTTAAAATTTCTGGAAATTCTACATCTCTAGAAGGGAAATGTAATCTTGAGAAATGGGGATTGCATCACATCAAGCAGCAGGGAAAGAGATGCAAAGCACACTGGGAATCCAGGAAGTTGGTGAAAGTGATGGGCAGACAGAAGGCAGCGCTCCCTACAAAAGATTTTTTTTCAAGCAAGCTTTGATTACATTATCAAAGCCAACTCTCGTATGTGTTCCTATTACAATGCCGATGTTATAACAGGATAGTATATGCTGGGACTTTACAACTTCAAGAGTAAAAGTAGTATTCAAATCTTGCATCAAAATGCAAGCGCTCTCTTTAAATGCATTACATTTCCTCAATAAATTAATTAATTTTCAAGCACTCTTTTTTTTTTTAAACCCATAATTTACCTTTATTAGATTTACACAAGTCACTCCCTAAAAAAAAAAAAAAAGAAGAAGACTAGAGGCCACCACCTAAAATTAGTGAAGAAAATATTTAACCACAAAGGGCGTATTGGTTTCTTTTCAGTTAGAGCAGTTACATTTTGTAAACTCTCTGCAAGCTGTGGTATCCGCAGAGAGAACTGATTCATTCAAAATTCATTTAGATACCTCCCTCAGAGGTACAGGTACTCTTAAAGACTAGACCACACAGGGACTGATATATACACACACACGCGCACACAAACACACACACAAAAGGTTGAACTGGATGGACCCGTGTCTTTATTTAACCTCAAATACTATGTAGCTATATTACTCTTCGGGGTGCATCGCTCTCACCTGTCTTCCACACATTGTCTGTCATTCACATCTATGGATGTGCCTACAAGTCCCATGATCCCTCACATATGCACTGCTAATGCGCAATGAAAGTCACAGAGTTTCTGCTGATCCCTCCGCCCCCATGTCAATCACAGTCATGTGGCAGGAAAGGCGGGCTGGTAACACATCCTCTTGTGCAGGAAAGTCACTTTGTCACGTGTGTGTGTGCTGATCTGCAGACCACGGTGGGGGATCATGAGACATACAGGTGACACTGGCAGCAGAAAGAGTAGACATACAGTCATTTAAGTAACAGTGGCTGTGTAATAAGAGTTTGTTTTTTAATGGGTTTAATAACACTTTAAAGGAACAGAGTAGTGTCCTCTCTACAATCCCAACCGCCTCACGTATCACTTGCCCCTTCCTTCTAGACTGTAAGCCCTTATGGGCAGGGCCCTCCTTACCATCTTGTCTTGAATTGTATTTTTATTGTAATGTCTTCCCTATATTGTAAAGCGCTGCGCAAACTGTTGGTGCTATGTAAATCCTGTATAATAATAATAATAATAAATAAATAATAACAACCTGCTGAATGGAAAGTGCTATAAAAATCCTAAATAATAATAATAACCTGCTGAATGGAAAGTGCTATAAAAATCCTAAATAATAATAATAACCTGCTGAATGGAAAGTGAACGAGCAGCAGCAGACTGATGAGGTCATCCCTCAAAACTCTACCACTGCAAGGTTGGACTGCGGAATAAACATGATTATGGGCTACCTACTGTACATGTGTAGGCTATGCTGGACTCATTGTTCTCCGGACAAGGAATAAAAAATTCCATCCTGGAAATTCATTGTTTATTGGGATACATCTAGCACAGGAGCAATACAAAAGTATGTCCACCTGGAGCGTGCGTGAATCTTTATGCCACCATTATACTACAGAACACCTGTGCACGGGTTTGATCTTCCAGCTATTGTGTAATCTTTGTCTATACCAGTGGTTATCAACTTGCAAGGTGTACGGAGCCTCAACTGTGACCCCTGACAGCTCCAAAGGGCTGCACATAGTCTTCTATCATATACTACAGATTATCAGAGACTTTAGATATACCACGGGAGACAATTAGAGACCGCAGACAAGCAACTGAGGTGGTTAGAGACTTGAGACACACTGCAGGAAATGGCAAGAGACTGTGGACATGATACATGAGACTACTAGAGGCCACTAACATCAAAGCCTCTTTACAAATGAATGCTTCCATGACTGCTTTGGTCTACAAAGTGCCGCACAGGAAGTACCAAACGGCTGCATGTGGCTCTTGGGCCGCAGGTTGGGCACGAGGGTTCTGTACTGTTAAATGGTGTGGGCATTTCAGGGATTAAACCTAACAAAGTGTTTTTAATTTGAGTAACGATGCTTATTGGTTGGACTACCCACCGGCAACAAATGCTGTGATTTCCACCCACTCTCATCCACTCCACCTACCAATCCATCAACTCCACCCTTTCCACCCACCAGGCAGGTCTCATAACTGTAGGCTCTACATGATAAAAAGGAACTAATGGGGGGTGGGGGGCAATCCACTAGAGTACAAAATATGGCCCATCATTTTGATATCCTGCTGAAAAAGTGAGCTGCTTGGTTGTTATGGCTGAAACCAAGTTTGCTTGTCAGAATTTCTGACTTCTATTGCTGCTTGCTTGTTCCAGGTCTGTAAATTTAAAAAATATTCCTCCCAAAAACTAGAGTTTTCAGATGCTTGTCAACAATGGCAGCCTACACCTTTCTCTCATGGCGTATGTCATTTAATGGGACTGATCGTTGGAGCTGTATAAATCCTGTATAGTAATAAATAATGGTAATGAATCAGCCCCGATGTGTTCTAATTTTGGTTGTCTGAGTAACAAACAGGTTTTAAAAATACGCAGACACGCAACTCTTAACGGAAGCTTTTGTGACCAACAGTCTCAACACTAAAATAAACCATAAATAACATATTGATAGTCTTTATGGGCCTTAGGGCCCAGTCACACAGTCTTGTGCGTTCTGGTGCTATTCGAGCCCGGAACAAACTGGATCACGTAGTTCAAGCTGGGCACCTTTCTGGGGCGGGAGGGGGCATGTTGTTGCCATTCACGTCAATGGCACCACAGACAAGCCCCCATCCGAAGTGCAATCGCCCTCACCTGGAAGCGAGGTACAGGCATGCCCTCCGTTCCGGTGCAGTGTGATCTGAAAAAATAGTACATGCATTTTTTCAGAAAGCACTACACTGGAACGGAGGGCATTCCTGTACCTTGCATTCCGGTGCAGGCGATCGCACTTCGGATGGGCGGCGTGTCTACAATGCCATTGACATGAATGGCAGGAACCAGCCCCCTTCTGCCCCAGAATGCTGCCTGGGCTCGAACCGCACTGATATGTTATGACTGGGCCCTTTAAGTCAAGCAAAACAAATGGCAAACGCACTCATCAATTCGTTACCAGCTTTAGTTTATCTAAACCTCTGCTTTTAACCCTAGTGGTTAGACAGGTTTTTTTGCATGCTGGCTGGTGAGTGTGCCTGGAAAAATGTTGCTGTTTTTGCTGGGCCCTTAAAGTGACACTAAACTCAGGAGTTAAATCTTAAAAATGCATTTAAGGACCCTAACTATTAACAAAAATATATCTTATTTGTGTATCACTCAGCTGTAGATCCTCAAATCATCTCTGGATTCACGCTGACACTGAAGAAGGGGGATGTACTGTAGCACAAGCTGAAAGAACTGGGCAGGGATGACAACACTGCATGTGTTTCAGTGCAACAGGGGGCAGCGTTGTCAGCTCACTACAATAAGATTGGAGGCTGTTGCATTTCCTGTAGATCAACAGGTACATTAGGTGTTGACTTACAGGACTTAAAGGATCTGCTACTAACGGCTTGGTGCCAGATACCACAGCATAACTTCAGAGGTCCAGTGGAGTCAATGCCACAATGGAACCTACTCAATATTAGGCAGGTGGTCATAATGTCATGGCCGATCGGTGTATAAAAAAATAGAGATATATTATATTATATATATTTTTTTCCAAACATAAAATGTATTAATATCTATCACATAACAAAAACAAAACATGCCCCTGCTGTGCAATTCATCTCATTATATCAGGTTTTATTTGCCTAGTAACATATACATCACAATGAAGTCCTTTTGGCGCTTTTGTATCCTTTAAAATCAACAAGGTAATAACTGGTATTCCATTTGAAGGGAGATTCCCCCCTTTCACAGCAAAGCAAGGGCCGTGAAAGATGATCCTGTGTGAACACACAGTGAAGCTGTATATGTCATGTAACACAACGATTATCTCACTTATGACGCCTTGCCAATGGCTGCGAAGCCAAGTTCCCTATTATATGCCACAGCACAACTCACATAACAGCCATTAATATTGTACAAGGCCACTGCTTCCATTAAAGGCAGCACATGATGAATTGACGCTGGGAGGCGTGTGTACAAATGGCTCTTTATGTGTAAACTAAACAACAGCGCAGGCAATTAGCAGACTTTAATGCTCAGGGAGAGATTTATCACCTGGGCAGGAGAGAAGCATTGTCATTTTTTTTTTTTTACTGATGCTAGCAGGCGTTGCTCATTAGGTGTCAATTGTGCTGAATGGGGAACATTGGGATTTTCCAGGCAGTAAAGCCCCAATCTGCTCGATCCCAGGCTTTCCCCTAGTCAGTGCAGAAAAAGCCAACAATTCAAGGCTTTTACTGAGTACAAGCCAGGAGTTAATACAGGACCCTTATAAATACTATCGTCATGCTGCATTTGTTTGCATCAAAGCATAACACGGGCTTTTGTCCAAGGACCATTTAAAAGCATAGGCAGTGAGGAGCAGCTCAGTGTAACAAAGTAGACAGATAAAAAAAAATTAGACTGGTGACACGATCGGATGTTTTTGGTATTTTGTTACACTTATAAAAAGTAACAGTCACTGCAAAGGAAGCGGCTAGATGAGTGTGGAA
Source organism: Nanorana parkeri (assembly GCF_000935625.1). Lineage (NCBI taxonomy): Eukaryota > Metazoa > Chordata > Amphibia > Anura > Dicroglossidae > Nanorana > Nanorana parkeri. Next base: position 501,684 of record NW_017306463.1, read on the forward strand.
TATATTGACAACAATGCAGTTAAAAAGGCATGTAAACCAGTCACCGGTATACAATCTCATATAGGCTGATTTAACATGTTATGTTAAAAGTCATTATTCATACTTAAAATCTGCAGCTTTCAAGACACTACAGTACTAGCTTGGCTATGCAAAATGACAGTGTCTCTGCAAAGGGCATCCTTCACCCACCATACTTGGCTTACCTGGGTTTCCTCGTAGCTCCTTGCTCCTCCTTAGCCAACACTGAAATCAGCAGAGTCGCCAAACTGGGGAAACCTTAATGTCACTCCCCCAGCAAAGTATTAAAGAAGCATTTCCATCACACACCATACCAGTATACCCCTTAGATCGGGTGCTGGAACAACTGTAATGCATAAGAAATATATGTTGACAGCACACCTTGTTTTAAAGCTTCTCTTTATTGACGTTCGTTCAGCGTATTAAGAGAGATGGCAATGTTTCAGAACATCGCAGGGTTCCAAAAGGCAGGCAAAGTGACATGCTGTCTGATGTAGGGGCGACGCATGGTTACGAAACGTTGCAATCACTCTTGATACACTAAATAAACATCAATAAAGCCAAGTTTTGAAGCAGAAGGTGCGCTGACAACTTATCTTCCCAATCCCCCAGTAATGCGACGCTGCTTAGGCCTGGTGATCGGCTGCTAGGCTGAGGCACTGTCAAAGGGGAGCAGGTCACGTACTCCCCCATACCCAGGCATTGGAAGGAGAGAAGCTGCAAGGGAGCGAAGGCAAGGGGGGCCAACCTACAAATCGCTAAGTTTAAGAAAGAAAAAAATGCAAGTCACATTATATAAACCAAAATAAGGCTCCTCAATGTAAAAAACTGTAACAGAAATCTAAAAAATTCTTACCTTTTCTGCAGAACTTGCTCCCTGGTCACACAACCAAATGCCTAGGCACGCAGAGACTCCAATTCTACCCTTCAGAGATCATGTGACTGAACCCGAAGGCAAGTTTTACATGGGCAGCTGCCGTGGGACCCCAGGATAGCAGAAGTTTCTGCAGCATAGGCAAGGATTTCAGGATGCTCTTATTATGGGGCGAGGATCTGTAATGTAAGGCTTCCCCAGAGGGCGATAACTAAAATTTCCAACCGGAGGACGTTCTTATCTTCCCACACAAAGATTTTCCAACTTGTTATGAACAGATGGGAGCTGTGCAGCAGTGTTAAACTATCCAATATGTAAAAGTTTGTGATTCATATCTCAAAACTGGGGCCATAAGGCTCTACAGAAAACAAATCTAAGTAATATTCTCATTTTAAGATTTCAGATTATGAAATAAACAGGGACAGACCTAATCCCATAAAAGTAAACACATAAATACAATGCGAGCACAGGCGCTGTACACCATCAGCTACTGTATCTTCATTGTGCATTACCAGGGCTTCTCTCATGTTTGTTTTTCCATCTGGTTACCTTCTGATTATTAAGAACAGAAGGGGGAAAAAGGCACCACGTGTGTGTGCAAAACATTTACACAGGAAAAATGAGCGCAGCAATAATACCTTCTGGAGTCGAAGTTTGTTTAACCCTTTTCAGTCTGTAGCATATGAGCCATAGGCTTAAAGGTTCACAAGAAGAATAGAGAAATTACAGAAATGTTATAGGGCCCATTCACAGCTATGTGCACGATGGCCAGGGCTTGAAACATTTTAGGGTGTCTCGCCAGTCAGCATGACCGGACTATAGCTTTGCAATTTATGCTAACATTTTTTTGGGTTTGGGAACAGATAAAGCTTTCTTTTGGTGGTATTTTATTTGTTACTCTATAATTAAAAAAAGTACCGTAAATGTAAAAAAAAAAAAGGTTTCCCTACATTATGTTATAAAACATCTATTCTTACACATATTTTTGGTAAAGCAAAAAATGTGGGGTCATGTCGGGTAAATAGACCAAACATGTCAAGCCTTAAAATTGCGTGCACCCGCAAAAATCGACCACACTGAAAATTGGCCACAGGCGACACTTAAAAACGCTTTTATTGCTCATCAGTTTAGTGTTATCAGTAATTAAAGTCCCTAAAATTATAACTCACACTCCGACGTTCGCGGTGATATGTAACATGTGCGGCACAATAGGCGCAATTGTCGTTTTCGCACGTAGGCGCACCCAACACATATCTGCGTGTGTATGTGGGGGGCGGGGGACTTAAAAAAATGTTTTTTGTTTTTTTTTTAAATGTTATGCTTCTTTAATTTTTGTATTACTGTTTTTTTTTTTACACAACTTTCTTAGTATCACATAGAGGAATAAGAAGCCCCCTATGTGATAGCCAATTTACATGACTGGTCCTCTTTATGGAGACATCAGGGGTCTCCAAGATCCCTAATGTCACCTAGGGACACCCAGAGAAGCAGAGATATGCTTCATCAGCTTCTGTAGCTGGAGAATGACACTGAATGCAGGAAGTATACATCACATCCTGAGTTCGGGGACTGAGAGGAGATCAAAGGAGATCAAAGGGAGATCGTGTACCGAACTCCTTTCCGCATCGAATCTCGGGACCGGCAGTGACAGCTGCTCCGGCCGTATCGAATCTCGGGACCGGCAGTGACAGCTGCTCCTATACAAGCGATCGGGCATCTCTAGAGACGCCTGATCGCTTGAATGTAAAGCTCCGGGCCAGCCATGTAATTACAACGACCGGCCGGGAAGCTGCTCGTCGGGATCCACCGTCCTCTCGTCACAGACGAGGGGATTTTTCAAGCCCGGACGATGACTAATGTGAAATAGCGTCCACACCACACCAAGAAGTACAGGGAGAGTAAAATGTACTCTTCTCAATACTTAGAAACAGTGTGTGACACTGCAGGTGTCCCACGCTGCCTCTATATACCGAGAGCTGAGTGGTCACAAACCGCTGATTGCTCAGCTCACGGTCCTCCCACCACTCCCCATAGGGATTCCCCCTCCCTTCTCTGTTCCCCCAGCACTCATTGGAAGGACAGACAAGGGAGGAGGTGGAGAGCCAGCTGTCAATCAGGCAGCGGGATAGATCCTTAACAATATTGTTAGGATCCTTCCCGGCTTCAGAGTGACTCTGCCGCTATCTGCTGACTTTGGGTTACAGGAGTACATTAGTAAATATACAAGGGATGCACCGATACATCGGCAGCCGAAACATATCGGCCGAAAAGTGCATTTTAGGCTAAATGCCGAAAGTGCAATTTTTCTGCTGATACAGCGGCGCCTCCCTGCTTTCTTTTCTCCCCGCTGGGCGCTGCTCTGTGTCCCAGGGGGGAGGAGAGAAAGTGTCACAGGCGGCCAAGCACTGTGGGAGGAGAGTGCTGTGAGAGGCCGGCGTCTCTCCTCCCCGCACCGATCAGCCTCCCGTCACAGTCCGGCAGAGCGGCAGTGTGGGCGGAGACAGCCTCCTGCGACAGCGTGTCAGGAAGGAGAGCGAGGTACAAACACTCAGTGATCACTGAGTGTTTGTGAATAATTGAGGACATAGTATGGTTACTATATCCTCAATTATGAATGAATGGGAAGTGATCTACATCTCCTCCTGTTCATTCATGATTGTGGATATAGTAAACATACTATGTCCTCATGTTATGAATGAACAGGAACGCTCAGTATAGAGGATTCCTGTTCATTTATAACAGGGGCTGCAGTAAAAGAGATTGAGAACTCTTGTGTTCTCAATCTCTTTTTCTATTTTAAAAGGGAAATATCAGGGGTCTGTTTAGAACCCTAATATTTACCCAAAGCCCCTAAAAGTAAAAAAATACAAATATTTAATTTAAAAAAATGAATACAAATTAAAAAGTTTATAAAAAAATAAAATCTTTTTTTTTAAAAAATTGAAAAAAAATTAAAATAAACATTTTAGGTATCGGCCTGAATTTTTTAAATTTCCGTTTCATTTCGGTTTTGAAATTTCCATTTCGGTGCACCTCTAAAATATACTCCTTTGACCTAAAAGAGGACTACAGGCACAGAAAGTTAAGCTTTAGAGCAAGTCAATGCATGTATTCTTCATTACAGGCGTTAATGTGCGATGAGGAGCCGGAGCTTCTGTTTACTTCACATGTGCGCTTTAGGGTGCCAGTGAAAATAAATACAAAGCGCATTGTCATACCACACATCAACACGCATGTTAAAGGGAAACCGTTATGAGAGATTCATGGAAGCTGCCATTCCCTAACTCTATTTTGAGAATGTTCGTTCCATGGCTGTCATGCTGATGCTTTGATTTCAATGATGTCCGAGTTGCTGACCCAGAACAAGCATAGAGATAAGTAGCTCTGACACTTAATTACAGTATACCTGTTCTAGGGACTGCAACTGAAATAATCGGGCACCTAGCATTTTTAGAAGGAGGCCTGCAATTGGCACCCAAACTTTTTTTTTTTTATGACAGTCACTTTAATGTGTATTTCCACTTTCACAGCCAAATTAGGATAACACCTATTTTATATTTGTTATATGTTCCCATTCCCATATGCTAAAAAATACATTAAAAATGTTTCTTGCAGTTTAAATAGCTTTTACTTGGGTTAGGGTTTTAAATGTTAATTTCTATATGTGCTTCTATTTTTTTTAAATGTTAGGAGGAGCTGTGATGGGTGAGGGGTCTTGTCCATTTAGGCTTGTGCATTGTATGTTAATGAGGCTCATCGGATAAAACACAATCCTCACATTTCAGTCCCAAGACTTTCCATTTGCACAGACATTTATGAAAGGGCTAAGAAAAACCTGGAATCAGCCATCTTCCCTGATTTAACATCTAAAAAGGTAAGACATTTTTTTTAAATGTTATTTTTCAGTATGCTGTGTGAATGGGAACACATAACGAACATATAGAAGGGTTTTCTCAAATTGGACTGCAAGATTGGAAATACACTAACACACTAAAGCAAACACATAGGTGTGATATGGCCCCAAAGAACAAGTCTTTACAGAAGTGATATTTTATTTGTTGAACTCCTGTTTCGAGATTGTTATTAAGAGCCTGTGTCCTCGAAATGTAAATGAATGTCATACCTGGAGTAGGACTGTTCCTCCGGGAAAAGTTAGCTGTAAACAGTATTTTGGAGCATTCTCCCAGGACAGAAGCTGGACATCCTCAATAGAGCTGTATGGCATGCTATTCTCCATGTACCCAGTAGGCTGCGGAAACAAAGTAAAATATGGTTACTTTCCCTTGTAATACCAATGCAAAGCTGGTGATCTGCATACTCTCTAGCAAATGTAGTATTGTATACAAGAATAGCCTCCATTACAAGTATATTATTGTTTAAAATAAGAATCCCCCTTTGGCTAAAATATACCTGCAAAGCTAGCCCTATCCATTGATCTAGCAATACATATGATGCCATCCCTGTCGGATGGTGATGGGCAAAAGTGATCTATATACAGTCAGAATTTCTATCCCAAACAGCGGCAAAGCAGCAGAAATTACACAGGTCTCTGATGCAGCCAACCCCATGCTCATGGGGAACCACAGGGTCTCTCTCCCATTATTTATACATAAGATCATCATTTGAAGCTTCACTCCCAACTGCACAAATAATGATGTGTAGGTGATGATGTGCTGTGTATTTCTGTGGAGAGAATGGAAAGTGCAGTGTTTGAGAAAAGAGGCGTTAGAGATGTAGGGGGTAGAAGTAATGTTTAAGTGGATTCAAGAGCCCTGATTAATTAAAGTAAAAAAAGCACTTAAATCAGATCAATTTATTACTAGCAAAAGGGGGCAGCTCACAAAATAAATATTAAACCCAAAAAATCTCCAGCTAACCAGCATGGGAGCAAAGCCTAAGGTTTTTGTGTTGCATACAATTGCAAATATATGTGAACCCACACTGCCGTGACACGACGCCTCTGCAAAGTGTAGACCTTACTTCAAATATAACAGAGTTCTCAAGTTTTGGATATATAGCAATACATAAAATGACAGCAGGTATGCCTTGGAGGTAATTCCATTACTTCTAAAAAGGTGCAGGGACATACCAGAAGCCCAAGACTGCTCAAAGGCAGCTGTCAACCCCAGTCTATGTCTACACCAAATGCAATAAAGCAAAGTAAGCATGGCACCCACTGAAATCAGTTTCTATCAGGCAAACGTAAGGTGCACGTGGGCAAAAGAGTGAAAGGAATAAAGCAAAAAAGAAAATCCCCAGCACTCTTACTAGGTAATCAACACAAAAACAAAGTCTAAACTGCTCCACTTGCATTAAAACAGAGGCTTTTATTGTATTTCTTCCCCTGTGGTTTCAATTATTTTCTCCGCTCCAGTCCATAACCAGGCCAATTACAGACATCGTCCAAACTGGCCAAGTTGAATCTCAAATGGTTACCTTTAAATAGTTTTAAAAAAAGGTGTGTGTATACAATATATAAAATGTACCCTTTACATTTGGGGGCGGAATCTATCAAAACTGGACAGCAGACAAAATCTGGAGCAGCTGTGCATGGCAACCAACCAATCAGCTTCTCTTTTCAGTTGAGATTTGAAAAGGAAAGAGAGGCTGATTAGTTGCCATGGGCACCTGCTCCAGTTTTTGTCTGCTCCAGTTTTGATAAATTCCCTTCATTGTATATTAACATCAGTCCCAGCCTTCTAAGGAGCTTACAATCTAAGGTCTTTATCTCTTATACATTCATACACACACACACGAGGACCTATTTACACAGGAGCCAATTAACCTTCCAGCATGTAACCGGAGGAAACCCACACAAGCTCAGGGAGAAAAAGCAAACTCAAAATTAGTGTCCAGACTGGGATTCGAACCTGGGACCTCCAGTGCTGGAAGGCAGAAGTGCCATCCATTAAACCACTGTGCTCTTCACATGGAATTTGGTACATGCACGCTTAAGTATATAAAAAATGACTGGGTGCACCAAAAAAAAAA
>NW_017306463.1:508733-509830 GCF_000935625.1 Nanorana parkeri
GGGGCACCAAAAAAAAAAAAAAAGGAGGTATTATGCACATTGGTAGTAAAGGCACCTTCGGGTCTTCACAGGAGAAGCAAGCAATGCAATATAAGCAATTTTTACGAGTGTGCACTTGCTTGGTGTCAAGCAGCCCATCTTTCTGAAGGCTGCACCCCACAGAAACATCAAGCTTGCATTCAACTGTTTACTTGTTTATTGACCTTAAGTCTAATGTGCATCAGGCATTTTGTTGGTGTGAATATGAAGAAGTCAATCGCACTCCAGCTCAAATTCAGTCAATATTTTATTGACTTCTGCGGTGTCACAACATAGTGACGTTTCGGAACCTGTTTGGTCCCTTCATCAGGCAAACAAATATTTGTCACTTTTTGTTTGCCTGATGAAGGGACCAAGCAGGCTCCGAAACGTCGCTAAGTTGTGACACCGCAGAAGTCAATAAAATATTGACTGAATTTGAGCTGGAGTGAGAGTGACTTTCTTCATATTCACACGGATTTGCAGAGGCATCTGTGGTCGCTTGGCACCCACCCGATATTTAAGGGTACTTTCCGTTCAGGTGTGCGATGGGTTCTTTTTGATTATTGAGACATTTTGATGGGGCGCTGCCTTGGGGAAGGAGAGCTATGTCCCACCAAGGCGTCAGACATGCAATAAAAGTCCTGAGAGTGCCTCTTTCACAATTGCATATAACAGTGGGTGCATATAGTAATATGGAATTCAGGAGCCAGTGGGATTTCTTTTTTAGAAGCCAACTCCTTTGACAACAAACTAGAGCAGGGGTAGGCAAACTCTAGCCCTCCAGCTGTGGTGAACCCTCAAATCCCATCATGCATCTGCCTCTAGGAGTCATGCCTGTGGCTGTCAGAGTCTTCAATGCGTAATGGGATTTACAGTTGCACCCTAGCTGTAGGGCCAGAGTTTATCCACCCCTGAACGAGAGAAAACCTCGGAAGTTAGAAGCCAGCTGTAATTTGTAAGGAGTATTGGCGACCCAGCTCCTGGGATTTGTCCAGCCTTGGTGTACATATATACATACGGTATGTGTGTGTAAATAATATTTACCACATGATTACATTTCTATATATATATATATA
>NW_017306463.1:510148-524588 GCF_000935625.1 Nanorana parkeri
TATATATATAATATAATGTGGTAACCGAAGAACACACAAGGCCAGACATTCATTCGGTAATTAAGAAATATCCTTCCTGGCACAAGAAGCGTGACCAATGGCAGCTGCTGGCCTTGGTTCTTAAAGGTGGATTTCGGCTCCTCGGGAACACTCCAGACATGAAGGTTGGCATGGCAACCACACTCAGCAATGTGACTCACAGAATGGCTTCCCTTCAGGCCTGTGTGCACTCGAGTTATGCAGAAGCCTTCGATGAGCAGCTGCAGCGTGTGTGTGTAAACTGTATAGCAGTACACAAATGCTAGACCAAAACTTGTCTGTACTGTACTTCAGTTACAAGGCTGTAATTTAATCTGTGCTTACGCAAAGGCTGCTGGCCATCACAATCCGGGGCTTGGCGCACACTCTGCTTTGGAACTCACAGGAGTCAGGCAGAGGACGTATGGCTGTTTATGATGATTTACTAAGCAGATGTTTGTGTGAAAGGCTTTCTCTGTAATACATTTTTCCCTTGGCACTGTTGCTTGGAGACGCCAAAACAACTTGATGGCTAGGGCCTCCCGGCTTTGTGTTAGGAATCCTACTAAAAAACTTTGACCTCCTGAGCCGTTCTTTCAGGAAAGGTGGTCTGTTTATAATATTTTAAGGGTAACACCACCATTCACACCTCATTATAAAAGAGGACAACAGACATTATTTAAAATATAAATGATTACCCAAATTATTTGCATGCATTAGATGCAAACAAATGTATGAAGTGTGCATATTCTACAATCTACAGTTAAATACATCCCCCCATGATCACAAGCAACATGTCCTCTTAAATACAAACATGATTAGGATTTTCACTAGTGATGCACTGATACCAAGTACCGTACAAGTACAGATGCTTTTCCAGCTCCAAGACTAGACTAGAGAAAAATTCAAAAGTTAGGAGGCAGCTGTCATTTGTAAGGAGCACACGGAGCTCCTGGGATTTGTACATCTGTTTTAATGTATGATTTTGTTTTTATGAATATAAATAAAGGGATGCACCGATACAATTTTTGCAAATACAAGTACTGATACTTGCCCAAGTCCTTACAGACACAAGCACTGATACATTTATTGTCATGTGACAGTTTTTCTAAAACAATATCGAGCAATGATTTCAGGAGAGTGGTGGAGCGCCAGAGCAAGGTCCCATCTGCAACCCTGGCAGTTCTCATGAAAACACCAAGTATCGACACTGGTATCTGAAAAGTATCGGTGCATCCCTAATTTTCACCATTCTGGTTTTGAACAGAACAGTACTGTTTTTAGAATCACTGTCCGGTTTTTTAAAAGGCTAAACAACCTGCATCGCCCAACTTGGAAAACTAGACTAGCGCCCCCCTTAAACCCCAACCACAAACCCTCTGTTTGGTTAATTGCAGAAATGAAGGCAGGATTCTGTTCAGGAACATGTACAATGGATTCTTTGTGAATGAAGCCTGCATTGATTGTTTGCTGCTTCATTCACACAAACATTGAAATAATGTTCTGCAGGTGCCAAAATACTTTCTTGTAGTAAGTGCTTGCCCACCTCTTCCTTCCGCCTGCCCGTACCTTAGGGTCGTGGTGGCAGATCACTATCGTGATCGGCCAAAAAGACTGTGTGGGACGCAGAAGGGAGTGGACAAGTTTCAATACTCCAGATCAGGGGTGGGCAAACTCTGGCCCTCCAGCTGTGCTGAAACCACAAATCCCATAATGCATCTGTCTCTGGGAGTCATGCCTGTGAGAATCTTGCAATGCCTCGTAAGATTTGTAGTTCCACAACAGCTGGAGGGCCGGATTTTTCCACACCCCTGCTATGATCAATCATTCTCTGTGGAACCCTTGGGTCCCTCCAGATGTTGCTAGGGGTTTCCTGAGCTGTGGCTGATTGACCTTCCATTTAATGGTCCCTGCATAATTCTGGGGCCAATGCCACTTGAAAGACCCAGCATCATGAGATCAATGATCTTTTAAAGCTGCCTGTAAGAGGGGCATTTCTCCCACTGACCACCAACGTAAGGTGCAATTTTCCCACTGACCTCCAGTGAATTGATTTTAGCAGGAATTCCCCATAGAACTGAAAATTATTTGAAGGGCTCCTTGGGGGCAAAAAGGTTGCACTAGATGTCAGTACATATTTTACCTGATTTTTTTTTTTTTAATAGAAAATAAAACTAACACAATCACCGGGCTTGACATCATTGTGTAATGCCCATGAAGTGAAAGCTGACCCTGGATGATGCCTCAACAAAGATGACTACATCTTTCTGGGAAGAAGCAAAGATGAAGGCATTGTCTAGAGGAGTACTGTGATCCTGGTAAGGGGTAATAAATACCTGTATATGTCACAGTTGAACATTACTTACCAGGCATGCACCAAACATGAAAAAATATATCTGATGCCAGGACCACTTTAAGTTTAAAGTTAACATCAGTGGTATTTTAAGGAGCGGAGAGCCATGAAATAATCTGGACTTTTATAGCCAGATACCTCAAAAATGAATAAAAATCAAGTGCATGCGGCCAATTCAACTGATCTGTGTAGTGATGCCTTTAGTGAATTGTAAAACTCAGTATCAAATGCAAAAAGAAAAATGACAAATATCGCATGGTCATAAAAATACTGCATGCGTTAGGCTTTTGTGAATTGAGCCTAATGAGTTCCACTTTAATCACGGATGGCACGCTCACTTCTGCAGTGAAACTAATTCTCGCCGTTCATCCTGTCACACCAAAAACAGATTATGCCGAATGAATCATCACTGACTGAACAGACCTGAGGAGCTGAGACTTAGCAATGCTTTCTCCTGCTTAGGAAGCGGACACCCACATCAACCAATATGATTTGTCCGTGTCGTCATCATGTGGGCATGACAGGATACTTGATGTGTGGGGCAGGAAATGTAAACTGACAGGGATACCAGGAATCTTATTTGTAATACTCACACAATAAATATTTGTCTGTGGGAAAAGACAGCTGGTGCTGACAAAGATTCGATTTCCATGTCCTGTGCTTGGAGATTGTCTTTGTGTGATGTCTACAGGACACGCTCTTGTCAGAGAACACTGATACGTGTTTGATAGACTAGCAGGGGGCTGATCCAACTAAACAGGGTAAGGCCCCTTTTACACAGCGTGCCGTCTTTCAGGTCCATCTGACAGTCTTTTGGGTGGACCTGACCGAACGCTCAATGATAGTCAATGGGCTGGCTGATGAAAACGAACCAGAGTCCGTTGACATATAATTTACCTTTGAGTCCGTATAGGTCCGGGGAAAAAAACGGGGAGGAGTTTGATTTTGGCGGACCTGATTGGGACAGATCGCAGGTAATCAGATATAAATGGACAGTCCGCTTACACCCAGCTACCCATAGACTTCAGAGGTGTGAGGTAGATCGCCAGCACTCCAAAATGCAAAGAAAATATGGTTTATTGCAAAGAACATCACATAGGTCGAAAATGTGTACGTTTTGGGGCTGTGCAGGTTCGCCTCTGAGGTTCTGCTTGGTGCGGCCACTTCAAGCACCTATCTGATCTACATTAGTCACAATGCTGTATGGTGTGCAGAAGGTACATTCAACAATTTATGCCCATAGACCTAACATGAGTTCGGTTAATTCAGTTTTTTCCTCCATCACGAGAATTACATCCGTTCCATACGGCTCCAATCAGCACGGGATCTGTGCACGAATCCCCTGCTTATCAGAACGGATGCCACCTGTGTGAAAATGGCCTGAGTAAAGAGCTGAGGGCCCATTCCCAAATCTGCATGGCTGTAGCGCATTGTAAAGCACATTGAATTTATAGGGGTATGTAGGAGTATCACCACAAGGCACCTGTGCTTGAACCCCATGAAACACACAACTGTAAACTGCATGGGCATATAAATGGTGCAGGTATGCTTTTTATGCATTGGAAGTGCACTGCCAGCATACTAAAAACGAATAGACTGCCTTAACACAGCAAGCCTCAATGCACAAAAGCGCAGCCATTAACGTGACACATAGTATGGATGGGTCCTAGAATAAATATAGACGATATGCCTTGTTTTGCTGCCTTTAGATACCACCAGAATAAGGCATTACCAGAACTTACTAGGTGAAAAAAAGGAAAGAAGCCTTAAAAATGGAAAATGGACGCAAACACTACATCTAAGGACACATAAGCTGTGGAATATGATATAACTGTTGTTGAGTTTACATACATTTTAAGCAGTAAAATGATACAACCAAATGCAAATCCTTTCTAAACAAAAATTTGCCTCAGCCTTCCAGTTGACATACCCATCCGTCTGTAAAACCAGAAAGGTACTGTAACAGATATTTTGCCATAAAAATGTTTCCAGCACATCATATATAAACCAAATGAGACAAATTTACATTTATATTACAGTATGAAAATTCCATATTTGCCAAATTCCCATCCTGTAAACAAACGAAGCAAATATATCCTGCAGGACCTTAGCAAACCCCAATAAGGTGTAATGCAGAGCCAACAAAGAACTCAATTTAGACCACAAGATGGCCTTGATAGTGTACAGAACTTTTGTTTCATTAATGTTTGGGCCTACTGACTGAAGAAATTACCAACTGTTACCAGCAACCTACCTGAATCCAAATTCTAAGTTTTTTTTTAATTCTTTGTAAATTAAAGTGCATCTATAGTCAAACTTCTTTTTTTTTTCAAGATTTGGATAGAGAAAGGTAAAGTTGTAGTTCAATCAAGTTTTAGTTCAATCTGAGTTTATTAATATTTTTCATTATACAACAAAACGGCAGAGACAATTTTGCCAGAAAATTAAAAAAAAATAGTAGATCATAAAAGAAAAAGGTGTTCTCGACAGGTACCATGTACAGTGTCAGCAACAGATACAACAGGTTTCCCAAAGGGATAATAGCAGTCATACAAATAATAATGTAGACACCCCTTCATAGGTCATTGAGTAGGAGCCACATTATAGGCCAGATGTTAGCACGTCACCTTTCATGAGACCCGCAGGTCAGGAGTCCTTTGGACACAATTATAGAGTTACAGCAAATGAAAGGACAAGACAAGCATGGTGTAGCCCGAGAGGGAGAGAAGGCACAGGAAAAAGAAAGGACAGGCGAGAGAAAGAGACCAGAAAGAGCGGAGAGGAGGCAGAGTAGGAGCAGGCTGCGTCCCACCCCCTGCCAGGGAGCCCAGAGGAATCTGCAGGTGGGCAAGTCAGGGAGAGATGGTTTCCAGAAAACCACCCGAAGCCAGGAAAGTAGTCCATATCCTGTCAAGTTTTACTGCGGTTGGAGAGAATTCATTGCTCGCTGTCTGGTACATAGCTTGTACATAAACAAAAATATAATATATTGCAGCTTTCCAGTCCTTAGATCTGGAGGCTGCATTAGTTTTTTTGCAAGCTTTTTTCACAAACTTTTACTTAGTAATGCTGTCATTAAGAACAAACTTTCAGTCCTAAAATGAGAACACTCGCTCACCCTTCTATATCGGGAGAACATAAACAAGACAGGACAACAAAATTTTGCCCCTCTCCTATTCATAACATAGTGGGGCATTGTTCTGTAGTTCCCACGCCCCAGGGACAGCTGGAACAATGTATTTCATAAAAATCAGTACCGGCAGATAACACGGGAAGTTATTAGCTCAAAAGATTTTTGGCAAGATCAACAGGTATTTTTTACATATCCAGAGATAACAAAAATTGAATAATGGGGTAGACAATTTAATATGGAATTCAGGAGACAGTTTGTCTAATCCAGGAGGATTTTTTTTTTATAGGAGCCAGCTCTACTGACAACTAGAAAAAAACCTCAAAAGTTAGGCGTCAACTGTAATTTTTAAGGCACATTGGTGACCTGCCTTCAGGGAATTGTCCAGTTCTGTTTGAAAGGTATATTTAACCGACCAAAAGAGAATAAATAAGAAAAGTTAAATTCTTAGGGTTTTAATACGCTAACTTTTTTTTTCTTGAGCTTAGACATACTTTAACGGGGTTCTATAACAAAGCAAAAAGACTATATGATAGGGATGCACCGATACTAATATCGGTGGTAATGCCGAGTATTTGGGCACCTGGCTTCCTGAATGGGACTTTCAGTATTCGGTATCAGCGAGTACCGAGAAATATTGGTACTCTTACTCGATACCGAAATATCGGTATCGGTGCATCCCTACTATATGATAAGCTGCCATTCTCTTATTCCAATACTGCATGCTAGTTTTGGGCCGACTTCACTTAACATATTGAGCTTTACTGCTCGTAACATGACCTACCCTGGAACTAGTATGTAACCACCGAGTCAGAGGAGAGCGGCATCCATCTAAGGCTTGTCTATAGACATTTATAAAGACATTTGCATTATTAATTAAGGAGGGAGCTTCCCTAAGCTCCTATCTGTCCTCAGCTATTTGGCACAGTACAGTTTTTTTGGACACCAAGCTCCATGATGTGTTCAATAGACTTTGGTAATGTATGCCTTTGGTAATCAAGTTCTGTGAAATGGCAATGCAAGGCCTTAGCTAACTGAAACCACACCTGACCTTCTCTAAAAGATCTTCAGAAGCAAATGTATTTATTGGTTTAAGCAGAAAAAAAAGATAAAAAAACAAAAACAAATGCAAATATCTTTCCAAGTTGAATTTCCTTCCCTAGATCATTTGATAACCCTTTTGCTCATTTGCCTTATCTTTTTAACATATATGATGGCAGCAACACAAACAAAATACAAAATTGTTCCTGCCTTACCCAAAACTGTACCACACGGGCCTCTCATCTAGTGTGGAAATGCTTACTGCACTGAAGCCCTTCAAAATATCAAATTAAGCAAATTATGTTTTTCCAGGAACACAGAAGGCTCCTCTGGTATTTTATAGAGATATTTGCCATGTAAATCACACCGCTCTCTCAAACAGCAAGGTCGTAAAGCAACCAAGTTAAGGTGTTGCTATAATGAGCATCAAGATGGAAATTTAAATATTCCGTTCCACTTGGGTCTCAAATTGGACTCGTTCATTTGTTGTTTTTCTGATGGTAGTTGGTGGATGTCCAACATGAATAGTCAAACATTCATTGCAAAGTGATATAAACATGGCATTTCCCTTTATTCATTGGTCCTGGAGTACTTCTGAAATAGAGCCACACAACTGGTTTTCAAGGATATTGGTAAACTTGATGCTTTAAGTAGCAAGTGAGTCGGCGTGCATGGTGTCAGCCAACAGAACAAAGGCTTACTAACGCAGGTTCTACGCCCACTACAAGGGCCCATGTACTTAGAATGACCACAATGTATATTGTCTCACTGCTCCAAAACTACAATCCAAAACTACAAAAAGCATCAGGAACTCAACTTGCCGACCACACGAGCCCATCCCTGCTCAACAATATTAAAAAAAAACAAAAAAAAAAAAAACAGCCAATGGTCGCACCACCACTCACAGTAAAATTTTTCCGAAAGCATTACCATGTTGCAATCCCAGCCCAGCACCACCCTCTCAGGCAGAAACGGCAGTATGGACTCGTTACGCTTTCAATAATGTTTTACCTCGTTTGCGGTGATGTAACCGTT
The DNA here is from genome assembly GCF_000935625.1 of Nanorana parkeri. NCBI lineage: Eukaryota > Metazoa > Chordata > Amphibia > Anura > Dicroglossidae > Nanorana > Nanorana parkeri. Next base: position 517,726 of record NW_017306463.1, read on the forward strand.
GACTTTTTTTTAAAGGTGACATGATCCCACACATTGGAACTAGTACAAAGACAGGTTCTATAGAGGCCTCTCTGCTTTTTGCTGAATCAGAATTAAGTAGTTCATGATGTAGCAGCACCAGCTAAATGCAACAAGCTCTAAAAAAGTAAAAGGTGGAACTCATGATGAGTCAGAGGCATACAATTCATAGAACAGTCATGGTGTGACTGTTTTAGCCTTGAAAAATTGTTATAGGAGAGCTTGTGAAACGATTGTGTATGCATAGTGCTTGGGAACTATGCACATTTACCACATCATTGCTGCCCTCATTCATAAACAGGAAAGGCCCAGGCAGAACAAGGCAGCCCTCCCCTGGAAAGTCTATAAAATGTATAGCTACAATGGAATGTGATGAAAAATATTTACCATAGCATATAGTTTGGCTTGGGACTCAAAATGGCCTTTATGTAACAGGTGCAACTAACATCTGCAAAGTATTCACTATGAAGATACATTATGGACTTGTATCAACAGGCTTTTTTTTTCGCTATAAACAGGTTTTGAATTCCATACAAGTCTACTGGCATGCAAAATCTACTTGAAGCAGTTCAGAAGGTCAACTACGGGTCAAATATACCTGTCCATGAATTCTGAATGATCTCAGAATCGTTACAAACGGATGTCATCGACACAAGCCCAAAGCTCATCGACAAAGTCCCAAAAGCAGACCTGCTGGCTATACAAGCCATCATCTAACCTACATTTTTTCAGAGGCAACATACACCTAAACATTAGTTGTGCCGACTTATAATTACATAGATCTTTCTATTTGTTCTTCTTTATGTACTATATGTACATTGCCATCTTGTAGGCAGATATAAACATTAGTAGTGTGAGAAAAAAACATTTATGGGCACATCATATACTCACTATGCTTCCAAGACACAATCCCAGCACAAACCAAACACTGGTTGGTTCTAAATGGCCACATGCAGTTTAATATAATAGCTACTATCATGACATATCACATCATGAAGAGGTAGCAGACTTTTCTCAGGGCAGCTTACACTGAAACTTTTTCAAGCTTGTAGTACAGGTGTGCTATAATAAGGCGAGATATTATCAAATACATAAACAGATTAACCCCAAACTTTTAGTTTTAGCTAAATGTTGGTTAATGAAATCCCATTAAAATTAACTTGGTCTGGCTATGGACATTCAAGAAGTTATATACTCTTAAAAATGTGTGACTGAGCTTAAAACAAAAAGCCCTCACTGGCCTCTGTAGCTGCAAACACGGTGGTGCAATTCATCCTCAAAGTTCACAGCAGAAGCACTGAAGTCATTAAAATTATTTCAATAGCTCAGTTCCCTCTACTCTTCCCCTCCCAATCTCTAAAGTAAATACAAAATAGGATCTCTTGGGGGGGACGGGATGAGAAATACTTAGATGACTTTCCTGCTTCTGCTATTAACCTTCGAAGATTACCCTACAGTGCCTGCAGCTTCAGAGGTCAATGATAGCTTGTTTAATGCTCATTTATTGTTTTTAATGCTCATTTATTGTTTTTAATATGTAAATATTTAAAAATACATAGCCTGGCCACTGGTTCACTTTAGGCCCCTTTCACACGGCCTGACAGACCAGCTCCGCCTGTCATGTTTTTAGGCAGACCTAAATCGGATGCCTAACGCAAGTCTATGGGCAGCCGTGTGTAAATAGACGGGCGTCCGTTTATACCCGGTTACCCCCGCCTCCAGTAAAATGAGCGGAACAGTTTTCCAATTCGCTGGACCAGATCATGCCAGTTCGGGGGTAATCTGATGTAAATTGACACGTGTCCGTTTACAACCGATTCCCCATATACTGGCATGGGGTCCTGTAATTGCAGTGACATCCCCTCCGTATTGCTGTGATCAGCAGAGGATCCGTGCAGGGATCCTCTTCTGATCAGCCCGTGTGAAAATGGCCTTAGAAAGGAGAACTATGACATGAGTGATTTCCACTCACCTCATAGTTCTAGCCGACCTGTGACAATGAGACTGTCACAGGTCGGCTCAGTAGATCCGGAGGTGAGCGAACATATACCAGGTTCGCTCACCTCTCGATCCTGTCACGGCTCTCTGCCGTGACAGGGGGAGGGGCTGGATTCCCCTCTCCCCGCTCCGATCTGCCAGTGCTGACTGGCGGAACGGACGGGGCAGGGGGCGGGTACAGCTGGCTCTGCCTCTAGATAGGCAGAGCCAGCTGTCACTCACGCAGCTGGGCGGATCCCGTCATCTACGTCGGGATCCGCTCCGGCAGCGGCGTCTCAGTATAACACGAGCTGTAGCTCGTGGTATACTGAGCTTAGGGTAACGGGAGGACTAAAGTTTGTGTCCTCCCGTTACCCTAAGGAGAACTATGGGGAAAAACACTGACCCCATAGTTCTCCTTTAATGCAGCTAACACATACAATGCTTAGTGCTGAGAATAACTAATTCTGTCCAAGTGAAAAATAAACCGTCATCACTGAAATACATGACCCAGCCAAATTAATATGGCTTACTAGCTAAAAATTACAGGATATGAGACACAGGGTATACGTCTCCAATGCAAAATTAAACAGCCTACTATCACTTGGAATTCGCATGCATCAGTGTTTTCTGTGTAATAACTACACTGATGACAAGGCTAAGTACAGTAATGGTTAGTGTTATAAAAGAAGGCAGACTGACATCACCGGGGGCCCTCAGACATCCTGTAACAGAGCACAGAAATAGGTCATTAAAAGTTACATGTTTACATTGTGAGCAGGATGGTAGCATCATGATTAAGGGCCAAAGCAAACGGGTAGGCCTGTAACAGAACATTAGTGAACTAGGTGTTTTCCTTAATTACAAACTAGAAAGAAACATAAATTACAAACAACTGTCTCCAGAAAATCAAAAAGATTCAGCATACTAAAAGAAATGGTCAATGAAATCTACCGTATGTAGATATGACAGCCCTTTGTTTTAAAGATAAATACAGGCAAGATCGGGTCTGTAGGGTTGTTCTTAAGTTGAATTTGTATGCAAGTTGGAACAGGTGTATTTTTTAAGTGTAACTCCAGCCAAAAATGCTTGGGGGGGGGTTTTGGATAGCATAGGGAAGGGTTAACCCCTGTAACGTTTGTTTTGCTGTGTGCGCCCCTGTTCAGAAGATTTCACCTCACTTTCTGTCCCTGTGACAATTGGATGTTGAACATTTTAGGTTGTCGTGGAAACAAGGATTGGTGATGAAGCTTCAGTGGAGACACCTTTTTCCCATCAGAGCTCTTACAAGACTGAATTTCCCTTCCTAGGGGTAGATTTCCTCTCACGTTGTCTCAAGGACAGGAAGTGAGATTAAATCTTTCTATAGATGATACAGACAGCTGTAAAAACCTCACAGTGACCCGGAAGAAGAGGTGGGCACCCCTCGTCTGCACGCCTAACAAGAGCCAACTTCCTGTAATGTATGTACAGTACTACAAACCAGACCCAAAAAGGCGGGCGATACTCGTCGGCACGAGCGCGGTAGTATTACAACTACCCCTGCTGTACAGTAAATAGCCTCCGTTTGTAAGTAGGAGTCATATGCAAGTCGGATGTATAACTCGGGGACTGCCTATACTTAATTGTCTCATTTATGCCTTTACGTTCCTTTTTTTTGTTATTAGGAAACAATTCAACAGATTGTGATTTATTCACTTAGAATATGTACACAGGCGATCAAACTTGTACCCTGCAAGCAATACGGGACTACAAACAGTGCAACCAGTGCTAACAATACTGCTGGGGCCCCCACACATGGCGTGAAACCAGGTTTTCTATTCTGCTGTCACTCTTTTGATCCCATGTATGGTACTGTACTCAGTTTTGCAGTCATTTGCTACACAAAGCAATCAATCTCTAATCAATTGTAGTAGTGCGGTTGAGCTACAAAAAAAAAAAAAACATCACCCATGTAGCTGGATTGTGGTTCCAAGATCTTCTTTCATCCTGTATTGGTAGGGTTATCTTTAAGTACTGCCAATGATGACCTAAAAGGGAAATTCCATTGTCTCCAAAAAATAATAAATGTACACTTCATCATAAGAAAAAATGTGCATTTATAATTTTTTGCATAGGAGACAGCAATGCATTGCAACCGCGATCAATAGATCAGGGATCCAACGCTCTGGTTCCTGCAGCTTGGGAGGAAGTGTAAACGGACTAAAAGGTGTGGTGATGTCACAGCACTTGTATTCTACTGCCACTGCAAGTCCCTCGGTTGCGTTGCCCGTTGGAACTTCTCAATTCACAGATCCTGAGCAAGCGTTTGACTAGAAACCTAATTTTTACTTTACTACTTAGGACCTTATGTATGAAAAGTGGGCTATTAAGAACATTTCTTAGTGTCAATTGCTACCAATCAGTTTCTCGCCCCCTTTTCTACAAGCCATGATTTGGAAATTAAACATGTATTCTTACTGGTTACCAGAGTCTAGTCTGAAACTATATACAGGTTTGGAATTCCATTGTTTTTCTGGGTAAGCAATAAATAGTGAAGCGAAGAGGAGGATGACAGTCATGGGATGTGCTTGGTAAAAAACAAAAATCAACATGAACAGATCTTCCATGCATAGGCCACCTACATTTAAGCTGAGAGACAATTTCATAGAACTATGCTCCGTATCAGACATACTCAAGACCAAAAGTCTGTGTTTGTTTTTTCCGAGTCCTTAGCCTGTTTAATCTCATTTTCCTGGGTCATCACATCCTCATTAACAAGACTTTTATCATTAGACTGCAGGCCATATTCAAACACTGCACAGTCACAACAACACAGGATTGTCTAAGAATTATCAGTGTTTTACAATTTACAAAGACCTCTTTCCATGCTACAATTTGATAAAAATGAAGCAGCAAAAGATTTGTAAATGGTAAAGGAGACTTTATTTACGACTATGCCATTTTAGACTCTAAAACAAGCTGTCACAAGGGAACTCAAAATGAAATTCAAGCAGAAGCAGCCGCATACTTACTTATCCAGCAAAGAGCAAATACAGTCTTCAATCTCTTGCAGAACTAAAGGTGCCCATACACCTGACGATTATCGCACGACTTGAGTCTTCCGAGCACGCTGGAAAACCTGCCGAAAATCGTACGACTTCCGGCAGGTTGGTGGCGTGCTTGGAAAACGAATGCCGCAATCGCACACTGCCCGTTCAGCACTGCAATCATTGGAAGCCCTCCCCTCAGCGGGGAGGACTTTTCGATTTTCGCAAGTACGATCTGCCTGTCCATGATGGGCAGATCGTACGAAATTTTAATAACCTTACAACCATCGCACAACAAAAGTCGTGCGATGGTTGTAAGGTGTATGGGCAGCTTAAGACAGCCGCTGGAATCTGGCACTCATGTATACGCACTTGCTGGCCGTTATGTTACTACAGAACACAGCAGAGAGGCAGCAGCCAGCAGGAGGAACCCCACTAGTAAATGTTGGATTTCAGAGGTGCCTGTATTTTCCAAAGACAGCAAACATTGAAGTTGCTATGTAGCAGACAAGAACATTTAGGTAATTTTTTTTTTTTTTTTGCAGGCTTCCAAAATTAGGAGTTCCCTAGCAACAGGGTCTCTAATACTTTCAGCTGAAGTACATCTAAAGACTTCTGTAAGACAGTCTAAACAAATCCCAGATCTGGTTACTATGTGATCCACATTATTCATAGAGCAAACAAAAATATTCCTTTATCCTCCCTAACTGTGCCAAATCCTCCATTTGTCTTCCCCTTCGGCAGCTCACAGTGGGAGGGTTTCGGCAATAGAGGCAGAGCAGCCAATCCAGAAAGCAGTGGGCAGGAATAGGTGTGGCCAGGTGCTGATTGACAAGCTACAGCTTTGTATATGAGCAGTGATAATGCTGATAGCCATGCCTAGGGCTGCAACAACTAATCGACATAATCGATTATAATCGATTATTGAAAAAGTTGTCAACTTTTTCAATAATCGAAGCCTTCTGCAATATATGTTCATCCCATTGTAGTAAAAGTAGGCACAACCTACATGAGTGGCAACTCTGTTCTGAATACAGGAGCAGTGCAGCATTGTTGCCGCACCCCCACTGGAAACTGCATTAGGTGGCTTTCATTAGCAGGCTCAATGGGTATTTGTGGCCATAGTCCTACTTTAAAGTGGAATATAAGCCAAAACTTTGTAGGCGATTTGAATAGTTGGAACTGTTAATGTGTGCTTGTGGATGAGATGTTAATAATATGGGAAATAAAGCTGCCACAATAGCAGACTGAAAAGCCTTAGAAAATGTATATGAAGATTTTACGGCGCTGAATCCCCTTATGTGCTATAACATTTGTTGTGTCATAAAACAATACACTCTTATATTTGTGACCAAAAAGTGTCGTTATTCAAAAAAAATTGAAATTTATACAACCAAAGTGAGACCCTATAATCAAACACAATAAAAAACAATGAAAATATCAAGTGTCAATACTAATAATTGGACCAACAAAAATCAATTAACCAGCAAATTTAGAGGGTATGTCCTGCAGCCACAAGGTGATTGCAGTGTTGCGACCCCCGTCTGAAAACACGGATCTCTAAAAATACAGCCAGTGAACTATAGTGAATATCCAGAAACAAAAGTTCAAACTCATATGGTGATGAGTGCAATGTGTAACAAAAAATCTTGAAGGGTGAATAATCGTATTCCAAATTCCTTATATAGCGTGACCCCCTAGGCAGTGCACACTCACCGCATATAAATGCTCCTGGCATTTTCTCTGGATAACCACCGAATGTTGTTTCCCATATATTTAAAGGAGAACTATGTGTCAGGGCTTTTCCCCATAGTTCTCCTTAGGGTAACAAGTGGACAC
>NW_017306463.1:526639-588232 GCF_000935625.1 Nanorana parkeri
AGAATCAAGAGGAGCTCCTCATGGTGCAGTAAGTTTTAAACATTTATTGGTACAAAACATACATAAAAACTCACATTTAAAAGATTTGAATAGTATCAGGAAACGAAATCATCTTACACATTCATGTGACACCATTTCCACTTATTCGATCTATAATATTAGGACAAGAAATGAGGCGTCACAGGGAAGGGAAGGAACATGCAGCATTTATAATTCCAAAGTGGTTCTAGCCTATCTTCACTTTCCTCTACTATACTACTAAAACCAAGTCTGGGGTTTTTGTGGTCTCTGACCCCATTGAAGAGATTGGGTAAGAAAACTGATTGGAATTCTAACTCTTCACAACCCTAAAAAAAAAAAAAATACATTTGGCTAGACATACATTTTTAATTACCAAATGGCTTTTTATATCTTTTAGGTCTCTGGCCTGTACCCCTGACCTCAATAAACCCGTGGCTGTACATTTTGCCAGCTCCCGTCACCAGACCCACGAATTACGTGGTATGGTCATTGAACATGTGTCTGCATCCCACGGGGGCGGCAATCTTGATAAATTCCTCCTTCAACGAGAGGCCTTTTGGATCTACACACTGGATACTGTCATAACCAGGGGCCTCAACACAAACCTCACACTGACGTGTTTCTTACCTGATCGTTGAAACTCACGCTCCCTTGGGGTCTTTGTGTTCGTTCCCGTAGGATTTTTTGTATATAGATTTCTTTTGATTTTTCCCACACATGTCTTTGCTACATGTTTCATTTACCCCCTGGGTGGTCTCCAACCACAGCAGGGCATTTATCATTATATCGCTACTATCACTTCACTTATTTTTATCACAGATCCCTATTCGCTGGCCCATCCTTCCCTTTGGTGTTTGAGACATGTTCATCATGCCCATGTTACACATTACCGCAGTGGACCATATGTTCAAGTTTTCTCCCACGTACGTATGCAGTGCACTCTTATGCACGCATCACGACGTGCGCAACGCACGTTGTTTACACAGTGATTTCATTGACACCCTTAGGCTTCCCTGGCTCTGATGCCACCAGTTAGCCTATTGGTTTTTTTCCCTCCCTTGTTCGTATAGATCTCTGTGGTATACGAATGATCGTTATTTTCATTTACTTTTTGCTACCACTGTGTATCATGTCTCATCTTGCTTAAACCTGCGTTTATGTCCCTAATAATAAATGTTGGACGTGCGGTCAGGAGTGCAATGGGTACATGGACTGTGGCCTGTACTCCTGGCTCTTCCCAACGGTCTTGCCAGTACTAGGAGGTCTCATTCTCTGTGTTGGAACTTCCTATAGGCAAAAAACTTCTGCTGTGACAGAGTCAAGACTTTGGTAGAGAAATCCTGCTGATAGAAGCACTATAGACACCACTCACCAACATCCCCCTATAATCAGTTTTAAGGGACCGACAAATTAGCAAAGATCTACGTATACGTGGCTACATTTAGGCACACTTGCTTTTATCATCATAATTACACCACAGCAGAAAATCCAGATACCCACTTCCTTTATGTCAGACTCTGAATCAACAATGGGTACAACCTTTACAGAGATTAACACACCACTTCCTGTACTTCACGTCTTTGTTCAAGAGTCATACACGACAGGCGAGGAGGCAAAGCAGTGAGAACAGGAAGGAGAAAGAACTCCTTTCAGAAACACTGAGTCTAGGTACACGTCTGAGCATCGACATCAACTCCTCAGCACTGCTAAAAAACTCCAATCCTGGACCTTTACCAAGTCATTCCCAGGAAGAGATACAATGAAACTGTTTGCCTTTGGTGTAGTCTGATAGTAATAGCTTGTTTGGGCCAACATTTGAACATACAATAAAGTCCTTTGAATCCAATTTGAAAGTGCAATTCATACTTGCCAACTATTTTAAAAAAATCTTTGTTTTTTGGAATGCTCCACTCCACTCTAATCAATCATTTTTTTGGCTTTCTGAAAAGGTATACTTCAGTCAAACATGCATTTTTAGTATATATAAACCCAATCCATTAAATCTCATATATATGTTTTTACATGTTGATATAATTCCAAGTAATTTTCATGATTTTTTAGATCTGCGGCTTTTATTAAAATAATATTTGGACCTATAAACTCACCTGAGCATTAACCACCTGCCCCCCGAAACACAAACTCTGGCTTAGTCCATCACCACTCTTCCAGATATTAGGCAACCGGACTTCTCTCCAGGACACATGGAATGTCCTTTTGTGGAGCTGCAAAGAACTCAAAGCATTGCCCTTGTTCTTCAACGTTAAGTGTTAAAAGCATTAAGGCCAAGAACTCTAAGGACGTTCTTGGAGTCATCTCCTCCACATGGCCTTCTAGGACTGAGAATCCTCATCCCAGCAGTGTTTGTCTATATGGGATACTCCCTGATTACTTCTGCAGAAACCTATGACATCAGCACAGAGGGATAATTCCATGAGCTTGGTAGCAGATTATCCGTGCATAATGTTTACCGCTCTGGGAAAATCCTACAAGACTTCAGTTCCTTTAACTTGGTCCAAGACTTAACGCATGGCTTAGCATTTGGTAGCGTGAACAAAGCACTAATATATTTTACACATATTATATATATATACACAGTATATAAAAAAAATAAACAGCTATGTTGAAATCAAAAACCCAATAGCGTATGCGGCACAAGTTGCAAAAGATTGCCATTCCCCATTTGATGACTGATTGGCGTGGTATGTGTCTTTAGCTGTCACATGCACTTGGAAGAGTGTGACGTGAGCATCAAAGACTTGGATGCTGAATCAAACCTTTAGTCCCAACAAGCCAGCGAATGTCACAATCTCAATCAGAGGGGGTCACATCCACTGCTGTTAATGGCCAAGTAGTACAGTCTTCTACAAGGAATCACCAGCCTACTAAATGATTCAAGGCGAGTGTAGGATGCTAACAACACTGCCGTCCAGACAACTGATCCATGCATTTGCAGTTTCCCAATTCCAGTAAAAGAAAATATCAGGAAGGACAATTGCATGTTGTCACCTTTATTGGATTAGCTATTAGAGTTTTAACAGGAAATGAATGCACTTTGGTAGTATTAAAGCTGCACAGACATAAAAGACACTGCTCTAATCTTTACTACATCAGCTACCCTTAAAAATGCACCTTGCAGTGGCTCCTCCCCACACCACACAGCAAAGGTTACATTTCGTCTAGGGGGTGGTGAATGAGGTGAAATAGCTTTTTTCTTGCTACCCTTGCAGATGACACTCTTCTCCATGCTCAACACTTCCCTAATGCAGGTGGATCCTTGCATGGCAATGTGCATTGTTAAGTATAACTGAAGGCAAGCTTTAAATATCGGATCTGAATTTGACCTGGTATCAATCTTTTGCAGTCCTTGTACAGCAAAGCTCAGGCTGGGAGTGGCAAAAGCAGCACAAGAAGTCAAGAAGCCAATCAGGTGTGCTGTAGTGCTATTAGTATTTGCATACTAATAGGAGAGAACAGAGTGACTGAAAAATAGGCTCATCAGCTTAAATTTAGTACCAAATGTTTGACTTTTTCCATTTTGTTCAAATAGTTTTTATTAATTTTCACAACATATAAAAACAACAATACATGTTCGAAGTTATCACGGAAGTGTATTGTACATGAATAGTACCCATCTTTCGTGAGAGCCACACGTAGAATCGTCTATCAGGCTTACGGTTAGAGCTAGTTCCAATGTCAGGTCTGTGTACGAAGAGTCCCATGAAACTCAGCACTAAAACTAGTACTCTGCGTATCACTGTACCTCACGTAAGGAGTGCCATGTAGTCCAAGGTTCCCATTGTTTAGTAAATCTCATCATCTCCCCTCCAATGGAAGACATAGCCCTCTCGTAGTGATAGTGTAGATGGACCATGTTGGTCACTTGTGGGACCGTGGGCACGTCAGGAGACTGCCAACTCCTTGTTATATTTAACCTAGCAGCTAGCAAAATATGCTTTGACCACTATATTACATTTAGAGACTTTTTCCATTTTGAAAAAGCAGCACGAGAAGCCAATCAGGTGTGCTGTAGTGCTTTCAGTATTAGCAGTGCTTTTAGCATTAGCATACTAATAGGAGAAGAGAGCAGAGTGACTGAAAAACAGACTCATCAGCAGCAGAGAACAAGCAGGTCTTCTGCTGTGCAAAAGAGGGCTGTGCAATGTAAACCTTAGAACCAGGTGGAGAGCAATAGAAATCTTTTGCAAGGTAAAATAGCTTATGTAATCAATGTAGCTGTTTGCTTGGTGTTTATACCTATAAAGCAGTAGCACCCAACCTTTTCTTTTACTTGTACACCCCTTGGCAGTCCATTTGTATAAACTGTACGGTAATAGTAAAGCATGTAGCATAGATGTGGCCAAATTGCATATACAAGAGGAGGGGCTCAAACACAATTGGTTTTTTCAGTGGGATGAAGGTGAGAAATGGGGGGCTGGGGTGGGGGGCTCTTTGGGATATACCATATTGCAGTGGTGTGTCCAGAGTTATCTAGAGGTCTCTTCGGGGTGCGGTTTCTGTTACACTGGATTCCCTGGATCTAGGGCTTCTTGTACGCAAGAGAAGCAAAGGGATGCAGCTATACGATTACTCAAGCACCCCTAAATGTGCTGCCAAGTCCCCCTCCCCCCCCCCTCCACGGGGTATTTGTATTTCAGGTTGGGAACCACTGCTATAAAGGATGTAGGGCCAATAGCCCTGTATTATATGTAAAGTCAACAAGTAACTGTCTACAAACCAGGGCAACAGGAAGATGAGCGCTGGCTGCCCGGGAGCGAGGGATCAGGTAAATAAGAGTCAATATTCTTGATACCCCAGGCATACATATGTGATTTAAACCATTGCATTGAAGGGGGAGCCCATTGCAAAGCTAGCTTTTTTTGTGTGTGTGGGGGGGGGGGGGTTTCAGAGTTCAGTTTTAGCAAAATGTAAACAGGCTAAAGAATGCGCGTACCCCATGACTCATTCCCAATGCGGTGCATTGTTGTCCAGTGCAGGGTTAAGCACAGGATACTCCACCCTGTGTTCATACATGGCAAATGTTCTGTGGCAGCTGACTGCGGCAGCTTGTACTGATATTGTTTTGTACAGGAAGAGAAATCCTGCAGCCGTTAAACTCCCCCTCAGCAATTATCAGCAAGAAAACATCTTTCAAAAAAAAAAAAATCAGTTGGAGCCCAGAGGATATTTTTTAATGACAAATTCTCAGCTGACTCACTCGTGTCATTTAGCAGCGAGGGAACCAGAGAAATCACTAACCTGTACTACAGTAAGAAGCAGAATGCTGTGAATGAGGAGCAAGGAGAGCCAAACGCTATTTGTTTCTTCCAATGACAAATATTTACAAAGCGTCATGTTTAAAGTAGATCTAAAACCCAATGACTAAAAGCTCAATTAAGCTTTAAAATGCTACTCTCGTGTTAGAAGTCACTTTTTTGTATTTGTAAATCAGTTTATTGAAATAGTACCTGCTGTTCCTGCCATAAAGGGTTCAGGAGCTTACTGTTACAGGGTGACAAAGCTTTGTCCCTGTCTCCCAAATGTGCTTCTACGCTGTCACACAGGTTTCCAATGGAGACTACAAGCAGCACAGTGGCTGGGGATCCCAAGTTCGTATTCTGGTGAGGACACTATCTGCAAAGAGTTTGCATTGTGCTTGTGTGGGTTTCCCTCCAGGTATTATGGTTTCCTCCCACACTCCAAAAGACATGCTGGAAGGTTAATTGGCCCTGTACGTGTATGCAATAGGGACCTTAGATTGTAAGCGCCTTGGGGGGAGGGACTGATATGAATGTGCACTATGTAAAGCGCTTGGTAAATTGTCGGTGCTATATAAAAATACTTGTAATAAATGTTGCCGCTGTTTTTGCATGAACGCGTGCTTTTGAAGCATTTGTCATGCTTCAGGTGTTTTCTGGTGTCTTGCGATATGAGAGCTCCCAAAATCGGGAAAACTTGATGCCCGATTTTTTTCCAGGCCCTCTGCTCCTCCCTTCTTGTGGGCCCTCACCACGTGGATGAAAGTCTCCACATCCAGCATGGACACCCCTGCCGTTAGGCACAAAAAAAACGCACATTTTCAGGCATTCCTATTAAAGTCTGTGAGGCCAAAAGCATGATTTTACCCCAAGCTTTCTCAGATGACAAGTGGCACCACGACGCTCTGGTGTGAATGGGCACCATGGAATATAATTGTTCAACATGTTCTGCATTATTGCACTTTAGGTAACGTGACAAATCGCTCAGGTGTAAATAGGGGCTGGCACCCAACTATATCTGCCCTGTTGCCACATCATTAAAATACACTTTAAGAAATTACAAATAAAGGCGGTAGATGCCAACAAGCACCAGCCTTTCTGTATCAATAGCTCTGCCTGGCAGACACCGACGTGAATCAAGACTCTTATCCAAATATATACAAAGCATACACGCAAAAGTAATACAGGGACAATTTTGCAGCAATTGAGCTACTGAGAACAATCCTTGCTTCAATAAAGAATGACCACAATATGGCTGCCCCCAGTATGCAGAAGAGGCAGGGACATTTTAACAAGCGCATTTATTAGAGAGCAGATGCTGAGAGACAGGGGAATTATTCACAAACATTGGTCATTTATGGTACTTCAAAGTCCACTTGCTTATTTACTTATTGTTCTTATCTTTTACAATATGCTTAACAATCTGTTTGTTCCGTTTTTATTCCCCTTGGTTAACGCTGTGACTGAATATGAGACCTGCACAACATGTTCTCTGAAATTGCTTTTCTATTCCTGATGAGCAGTCGAACAGAAAAAGTGAGCGATTAAGCAAAAAATCCTAAATGTAATTGGGCCCGACTGCATGCCCGAATACTTCCCCATAATTTGGCTCTGCTGGCACTAAGTGCACCTCTGCTGCTGTTCCTTCTCCAGTCCTTCTGGACTAATTCCTGTCAGAATTACTATAGGGCCAAGCGGGTGCGGTGCCTTCTGGGCCAGGGAGTCTACATGGACCTGGACCTACAACTGCCCATGTAGGCATTTAAGCAGCCTCTGTATTTAAAATTGTGTATGTGGGGAGGCTTCTTATAATGGGAAAGATCACAGGGCGTCTTTCCCATCCAAGAAAGATGGATAGAAGTCCGCAGCTTAACCAAAATAAACAATGCCGTCAGACAGAACTTTCAGGTCTGGCCCACTGCCGTGCCATTTATCAGACCCTCCCCTCAACTTGTCCATTCACAGAATGCCTTGTATTTTGGAAATGGTTCACCAATACAGGGCATTCTGTGAATAGACAAAGGGGAGCGGAGGGGTAAATAGGCAACACTAGGATGAGCTGCAGCTCTCATGTTGGCATTGGGCCATATACTACAGTGGGATGTGAAGTATCTGGCGTAAATAATAGTTTTTTAAAGGACACGGCAGGGAATGGCAATGGAATGCACCTCAGGAGAGGCAACATTTGTATACACACCCAAATGTTTCTGCAAGCTATGTGGATCTCTGAAAGGTTTGAAACCCAGTCAGGACTATCTGCATGGAGCTTGCATGTTCTCCCTGTGCTTGCATGGGTTTCTTCCAGGTATTCCACATTCCCCCCACACTTCAAAGACATGCTGGTAGGTTAACTAGCTCCTGTCCAAATTGGCTCTTATATGTGTATGAATGCATGTCAGATTAAGACCTTTGATTGTAAGCTCCTTGGGGGCAGGGACTGTTGGCAATATACAGTATGTAATGCACTGCGTAAATTGTTGGCGCTATATAAATACCAATAATAAATAAAAATATTTAAAATTGTATTTTTAGCAGACCAAAGGCAGCAAATAAATGTTATTTGGCAAGGTTTACATTCACATCAATCACATTGCTCGCAAATATTGGGCTTTGTATGGACGGAATCAGTGGTCAAAGTGGACTAGTGTTGGAAATCACTCAGCCCAATGAACTCTGTTCTCCTTCCATGTAGTATAATGTTACTTCACTTGATCTACCCCTTGTGAAGTCCAGGAGACGAATTCAGGCCGTGCTGTAAGCTCTTACTTCCAGCCTTTATTAAACACAGCTGTCTGAGTGTATCGAGAGCCAGTATTCTGGCAACCTGCCCTCCTTACTACTTAAGAAACCTGCCAAGCTCAGGATCGCATCGTACCCTGGCCTGCAGAGCATAATGCCCTGTGTGCACCACTGCCCATCATTCATCTTTACTCAGGATCTGAACACAAACTTCACACTGACCGACTGCTTACAGAAGGATAACAGTGTATGCCTTACACTCTCCTGATGTAATCTTCAATGTAATAACAAGTTAAAGCAATGTATACAGTGGAAAAAGACCTAAATAATGGCATATATCACACATTATTTCAAATGTATCTAAAGCCAAAACTTTGTCTTGATTTTGCACAAAATAGACAACCATTAAAACCCCATTCAGATCTGTGTTCCGTTGAGATTTCCCTTCACTTCCAGTTCTGGAAACATGGCAGGAAGGGAGTATACTTTGCTTTAAAGTAAAGGGAATCCCCTATAAGACAGATGTCCCCAGAACAAGATTTACCCTCCATTTCTGTTGTATTTTCCCTCACTTTCAGGCCTGCTGGGCAGTTAGATATGGTTAATTTCCTGGCCATAGCCATGGCAGCGCTGACCAATGGGTTTTAGCTCCAATTACCCCTAGATGACAGGAACCAAAAAGGGTTAAAAAAGCATAACCCTCTCCATAAAAGCCCCTCCTCCTGCCGACTTCCCCGGTCTTTTTTGTTCCTGTCCCCCCTAGGACCGAGTTATTTTTCTAGTTGTTTAGTTTCAATGTAGAAAGTGAGTTCTGGATGGCCTCGGGTGAGTTCAGCCCCTCTCCCCTGGAAGGTTCCTAAGATTCGGCCCAGTGCAACAGCAGTAAAAAAAATGTTAAAAAAGAAGACGGATTCTAAACCTCGCCGCTCTATCTAAAAGTAAAACAAGTTAACGTTTTGGCTTTAGAGTTACTTTAGCCCTTGCTGCCGGCAGTTTCAGGGGTTGTTGACCATGTGACAACTGTAATTGGCTCCCACAGAGATCGCACGATCAGTAGCCCATCCTTGGTTACCAATCGGAAAGAGTGACCTGCATCGGCCACTGTTCCGGGAGGGACAAGTGATGAGTGAGGGCACTACCAGCACAATCTTTTGCATACCAAAAAACATTTTCCATAGCCTTCCCGAGGCAGGAGACCCCCATAGAAATCTACAGGGAAATAACACGAAGGAGCGGCGAGGGGACTTTTAGAGCTGGATGCCAACAAACAAGAAGGCCATGGCCATTGTATCTTAGTAAGTAAGCATCTCTGAAGGGGGAGGGCAGGATCAGTTAGCTCAGGACATAGAGAGCAAAAAGGATAAGTGCACTTTGTTTTAAGGTGCACCTATCCTTTGTTGACAGACTTTTGTTTGCTTTAACACTGCTTCTCCCCCCATACAAGTTCTAAGGAATCTAAAAGCAGCTGAAGCAAGCCAAATGCAGGTAACCTGGATCTGAAATGTATTCTGAAGCAGCTCAAAAACGGTATTCCCCCATCAACACTGGCCCTAAAGAGCCCGTTACGGCAGAAGTAACAGTGCAGGCAGTTTTGCATTTGCGTACATGACAATGCAGCATGTTGTCTGCGCAATCTACAATTCTGTTTGAACTGTCCGTGTGTCTTTCTGCAATAAAAAGGTGCGTTAAGCTGCAGGTATAAGTAAATGCCCTCAGGGTTATGCAGCTCACTCGAAAATCTTGTAATCCATGGCTATACCAGGGGTGGGCAAATTAATATGGAATTCAGGAGCCAGTCTGTCCAATCCAGAAGCCAATAGAATTTTTTTTTTTAAGGGCCAGCTCCATTGACATCAACTAGAAAAAAGTACAAACTTAAGGTGCCAGCTGTAATTTTTAAGGGCCATTGGTGAACTGCCTCCTGGTATTTGTCCAGCCTTGGGCTATACATTTACTGGCCATGCAAACAGATGAGAGCTAAACTGCCCAAAAGCACTCCTCGGCTCTTAGTATTTCAGAAACTTCGATTCACCTCAACATATAGGCAAACGAATTTAGCATTTTCCAAAAACACCTCAATTCTTAGTAAGAAGCTTGCATGCATCATTTTTTCCCTTGGAGGAAAAAGGCGTTACAGCATAACTTATCAGGAATGGCATAGGATGACATGTGATCACTTAACATCTTTAGAACAAGAGGTCAAATAAACTCACAAAAGCAAAATATGCAGCAAGATATAAAGAGCTGTTTTATAGAGTGCTGGGTTTTCATTTTAGCCAGGGAGTGAAAATCATCCCCGCTTAGCATATGATTCTTGGCTGCCCCATGAGATACGCAAAATAAAAATAACAGAAAAAAATATTTAACGTTATCTAGCCGGGCGTGACTCTTGGCTGTTCCCTACCTGCCTGCGAAATTAAGGGTAATACAAACAGAAAAAAAATACTAAAGATAATCTGTGGTCTAGTTAAAAGAGACCCTGTCACCAATTTTAAAAAAAAGTAGAAGCATACAAAAAAAATAAAAAATCAAGTAAATTAGATTCTTAAAATAATGTTTTCCTTTCCATAAATGTTTTTTATGCACTTTCTAGAAAAGTGGACTACTCCAGGAGAGTCAATACCTCCTCCGCCTTCAAACATCACTGTCCTCTCCTCTTCTAGGAGTTTATTATTACCCCTGTGCTGGTCCAGCTCCTCCACCACTCACCTCCCTACATACCCTTTTATGTAGCTGCCAGTGAAGAGCAAAGGGTAATCCTATACAGCAGGGGTGGGCAAACTCCAGCCCTCCAGTTGGGGGCAACTAGAAATTCCATTAGGCATTGACTCCCAAAGGCAGATGCCATTGGTAGTTTCAGCACAACTGGAGGGCCGGAGTTTGCCTACCCCTGCTATACAGGTGTCACTTGAGTCTGCTAGGGCTGCTGACATCACATCCAAGATGGCGGCTCCCATCAGCATTCTCAGACCTTTTGGATGTCTACACAAGGGGGACTTTAAAAAGGTAAATAACATGCATAAAAATATATTAAATGCACATATCTTATGGGAAATGGTTTTGTTGAAATTTATAGTCTGGTGACAGGGACTCTTTAAACTTCGGACACTGGCCAGGACGCACAAATTAAAGAACTCTGGTCTAAACCAAAAACATTTTTAATGGCAAAGCGGTTTAATTCTCTAAATATAACCTTTTAACAACTTTATCTCTGAGCCCAGGAGGATTGTTAATAAGCAAATTGGGTGATCTGCCAAGCCAGACAACCAGAATAATTTGTTGTACGGCTCTGCTTTGCTTTAAAGTGAACTCAACATGGCTCCCACTAAATTCCAGTGATCTTAAATCGAATCCAACGGCAGATACTACTTGCTAAAGCCCCAACGTCATGGTATTGCATGCATCCTAGGTACCCAGAACTTCATTTTTGTTTTCCTTTGAAGAGTTCCTTTGAAGAATTCCTAGGATGCTCTGCTATTGGAATCTCTGCCTGCTCAACTAGTTGACAGCACAGTCTCGACCCAGCCCCCCTGCCTTGCTACTAGTCAGTAAAGTTGCCCATCACAGTGATGGATCAATAGTTAAAGGAGGTGAGAGAGGGCAGGGTCAGGCTGTTAATTTAGGAGAGCTGGTTGAAATTTGCTTACCTGTGCTTTCTGGGATTTGGAACTCCCAGAGTGCTCAACAGAAAAATTTTAACAAATTAAATTAAAAGGTAAAACAAACACAAGCCATTTCAATATAGTTGGCCTTAATGCAGGTCTACTTTAAAGCTGGGCTCCAACCTTACCTTTTTTCCTACACTTATAGCAAGCTGATTCATGTGAAACTGAATACTCAACTCCCTGTAAACATGCATCTCCGCAGTATAACCCTTTGAAGCAGCAGCTACCTTAGGCCCACCTTCATTTCTTGTCTTTATGACCTCCATCATTCATCAATCCCTTCATTGCTCCCCTTTCACAGCTATTAGCTTTCTGTGCCATCATTTTGTCACCATGCAAAATGAGAAAGAAGTGCCTGCCAGCCCTCCCACCGAACTCCAAGCAGCAAACAGGCCCAGCGATTACATCATTGGCTCTCAAAACAGGTATTTCTTGAAAATCAGAATGATATGAATGAAAATGTTTAACTGCATGTTGGTGGTGAGCGGGATAACAAAAGGTATTATACGCATACACTACACTTCTTTAAGTTCGCTGGGAGTCAGTGGAGACATCTTGCTGTACATTTACCCACTGTACATTTAGCTCTGCTTGCCCAAAGCAGGGCTAAATGTAGAAAACAACTACCCGCCCGGTACCCGGAACTACATGTCCGGGCATCGGGAGATAGGAATTCCACACCCCTGCTGCCTCTCTACTCCCTGCTGCCCCAAGGCCGGGCCTTGGTTGGCCTTGTGGGAAACCCGGCCCTGAGAACAAGGGAGGATAAAATAATATGCAATTTAGGAGTCAGTCTGCCCAATCCAGGAGCCAGCAGGATATTTTATAGAAGCCAGCTCCATTGACAACTAGAGAAGACCTAAAAAGTTAGGAATTTGTTCAGCCCTGAGTTAGAATATACTAGAGACTAGAAGTGCCTTACAGTTTCTAACTTATTGTTTTGCTACATGTGTACCACGGAGAACACATGAAAAAAAATAGCTTTTTTTTCCCACAGAAAGGGTTGTGTTATATTCCTAAAATAATGTCATGTGGTCAGTTTAGCTGTATTTAGCAGAAAAAAATTAGATTGTCCAATCTATGGGAAGGAGTAGGTACCAGACTACCAGGCTCATGGGAGTTGTACCACCCTGATAACAGGGAACAAATATCGAAGTGGAAGTCTGCTATTTCGTCTACATTCCTCTGAGTTTCCTCTAAGTTTCCTCTTCTCATTTACCTATTTATCAACACTGGCAGACAACACATTTTCTGGGTATTATAGTAAAATTCATTTGATTGTTTTAGGAGGCCTGTTCCCTGTTGCGGTCTTTATCAACGTATTAAATGTTCAATCAAAGTATGTAAACCCTAACAACACACTTCTTTGCTGTTTGGTGCCATTTAGCTCTGTTCTTTTGTTCTTGGGCTTAGATATGCTTTATCTTTATGATTATGCTTGGTCATAGATAGCTGTACCTAGTTTCTCAAAAAGGCAGCTTGTTAATAACTGTATATTAATAAAAACTAGGGTTGCACAGATACCAAGTACAGTACTCGGTACAAGTACGAGTACATGTACCGATACTTTTGAGCTCCAAGACTAGACTAGAGAAAAATGCAAAAATTAGGTGGCAGCTGTCATTTGTAAGGAGCACACGGAGCTCCTGGGATTTGTACATCTCTGTTTTAATGTACGATTTTGTTTTTATAAATATAAATAAAGGGATGCACAGATACCAGTTTTGCGAGTACGAGTACTGGTACTTGCCGAGTACTTACACGTACGAGTACTGATACATTTTTGTTTATTGTCATGTGACAGTTTTTCTAAAACAATACAGACTAATGATTTCAGGACAGTGGTGGAGTGCCAGAGCCAGGTCCCAGCTGCAACCGCTGCAACCCTGGTAGTTCTCATGAAAATGCCAAGTATCTGCACTGGTACTCGAAAAGTATCTGTGCATCCCTAATAAAAACAATTTCCAGGTCTGGGTGACATCAGTGGCTAAGTCAACTAATGACCTCTCTCATGTCTTGGTGCCTCTGATGGAGAGGTCTCCTGGCGTAAACAGAGTCTTTCAACAAAACAAAATGAGCCGCGCTTTTGTAGCCAGTGGTGTGATGGTTACATAGCGTGTTGCCCTCCAAGTAAAACAACCTGGGGGCAATCTTGATATTCCCTTTACATAATTTGCACATGCGGCATCCAGGAGGAGAAGTGTACCCTGTTTCCCCGAAAATAAGACCTACCCCGAAAATAAGACCTAGTACTATTTTTGGGAATTGCTAAAATAGAAGACCTACCCCGAAAATAAGATAGTGTGTTTTTTTGAGCCCACAAAAATATAAGACAGTGTCTTATTTTCGGGGAAACACGGTAGCATGTCATAATGTAAGCTAAGTCTTTCTAAAGACTTTTTTGTCTACACTTTTTAACGGTCCTGAAGTTTGACAGTGGTGCCGAATGGTGAGACCACCGAGATCTGGCCATACGAGGAGCCCAATCTCTGGATATTATGATTAAAGGAGAATTATGGGGAGAGTGAAATACACTCATCCCCATAATTAGAGCCGACGTGAGACACTGAAGCTTTCACACGTCGGCTCTATTGATTGAGAACAGAGCGATCAGATACCGCTGATCTCACAATTCCCAATCTTCTCACTGAAGAGAGTGGTGACCGTCAGTCATCACACCCCACAGGTATTCTTCCGTGGGCACAGCTGGCTCTGCCTCTAGAGAAGCAGAACCAGCTGTCAATTAGAAGCTGCTAACGACTTTGTATGTTCTTGTATGTATTAATTGGGCAAGTGTAAGCCAATAGGAGGGATTGGCAGAGAGGGGCGGCAGACATTGAATGGTTGGTAAGCTGGATGAGTCTGGCAGCAGCATTCATGATAGACTGAAGGGGGGCTCTCTTCTATATTAACAAGGACTAAACTTAAGTCATGAGCTACAGTCTACTTGTCTTATTCTCATGGATAAAAATGGCTGCTACTTGTAATAGTGGCAGTAAACAGTATAATAGAATATGAATGCTGAACAGAAATCTATGAGCTTTTACAGTGTACTGTTTCTACTTTCTTCACACACACGCATGCACTCACACACCCAACCTAAAATAGTGTCAGGTCTAATTACAGCACGGGATTAAATCCATATTCTTTATAATTTTTCCAAATAAACAGTCCTTGAACATTAAGACTGACTGAACATTCCAAAAAAAAAATCTCCATTATAGGAGTGGCACGTTGGACTAGAAAACATCTGAGCTTTATGACTGCCGAAAGTTCAATGGAACTATAAACGCATTGCTGTCTGGAATTAGTAAACTGCAAAGTTGTCCTCCAACTACATAAAATACTTTTAGCCTCACATTTTTCCCCAAAATAGATACTAAGTTTTTGTTTGGTTCTTGACATCCTGCCCACTTTTTATGCTCTTTATAAAAGGAACAAAAAGGAGAAGTTCACTGCGCATTACGCATTCACTGCGCATTACGCCAATTATGGCCCTATCATCGCCGTTCTCCGAGCCTCACCCCAGCAATAAAACATTGACACACTTTGTACTTTCATGTATATTAAATAAAAAACATGCCACATGACCTTTGCTCCGTGATGCTTAGCACATTTAAATGAAATGCCTTTAGAAAAGACAGCAGCTAAAACAGGCTGCGAAACGAATTTAGGGCTCTCAAGTGGTACTCATTCTTTTTTTCTTTACACTCTATTGTTATGTTTTAAATTTTAAAAATGAACTGCAATGAAAAAAGAAACATAACTAACAGCTATAATGACCTGTGCTTTATGGGTAAATTATTAGAGTTTTACAAAAAAAAATGTATATGATATTGAAGTCTGAGATTCACTTTCGTGACATTACGAGTTGTTTTTCACTGTTGAGTGCCAACTCTGCTTTCGGAAACATACTGATCTGCCGCTGGACTTTATAAACTTCTCTGTTACTCACTTTTTGAAGGAAATATGGAACAATCTCTGCTGCAGCTGGGAACGAATGCAAAGAATGCAGAATGATTTGGTGTCCTATGCGCAGTGGCACTGATGGTACCTGGTTCGAATCCCGGTCAGGGCACCATGTGCAAGGAGTTTCCACGTCCTGCCTGTCCTTGCGTGGGTCTCCTCCAAAGACTGGCTCCTGTCCAAATTGGCCAGATATGTATGTGAGATAGGGACCTTAGACTAAGATCCTCGAGGGCAGAAACTAAAGTGAATGTGCAGTATGTAAAGCGCTGTGTAAATTGTCAGAGCTATAGAAATACCTGTAACAAATCACATATGTCCCTTTCCTGTTTTCTGCCCGCAATCCCACCATGAGCCTGATTATGACATTTCAGCAGGTGCTCAGGAAATGGTAACAATAAAAACAAATATTTATAAAGCAGTGAAGGCTTATTCATACCACATCATCTCCAGACCAGAGCAGATTGTTTCCAGATCCAAAATGCATCCTAATGTATCCCTATGCTATTTCTGGCCCCTGTTCACACCAGTGCAGTCCGTTCCAGACCACAGCAGAAAAATACTGCATGTCTCATTCTGCCTGGTCTGGAATGCACTGGAACTGCGGCCAGGTTCACACCATTTTCCGGACCAGATCTGGTCCGGTAAATGGTGTGAACCTGCTCTGAATCCGGCATTCACAGGTGGTTAATCATTCCCTGTAATTTAAAACACGTAGGAGGATTCGCCTGCAGTGAATATTTGGTGAATGTCACATTTACTCTTTTATAAATATGCCCCATATAATATAGATGACAAATGGACTTTGCAATTTAAATAATATAAAGCCTTAGGAGACCCTAAGCAAAGAAGCTGAGCAGATGCACTTCTAAATAGGTATTTTATCCGTTCAGAAATCTTTGTTATAACTGCCTGGCATGCGAAGGATGTTCTCCAGCACCCCTTGAAGCACAAGAAGGTGTTGGCATCATAATGAATAATGGCCGTCTCACCCTTCTTTGGAGTGCATTGCCTTCAGTTATGACGCTGTCAAGATGTCAACACTGCGTGGGCCCCATACACGCCAGTTGGAACTTTGAAATACCGATGTATATTTATGATCTGGCAGCATATCATAGCACTATGCCTACAGAAGGGAAGGGGGAGGAGTCTATGTCCGTTACATCACCGGACTCCTCCCTCCTTCCCTTCATTACCCATCACGGACAACTACATCACCCGACTCCTCCCCCCTTCCCTTCGTTAGCCGACAGAGCCACTCGGGGAAGGGGGGAGGAGTCCGGTGACGTCGATGTCCGTGACGTCACCGGATCTCCGACGGAAGACCCGGAAGCCGGCGGAGAGGTGAGTAACTTTGATCGATCAAAATAATTTTGATCGATCAAAGAAATTAACGATTAAATCGACGGCACACCAGACAATATCTCACGGCACACTAGTGTGCCGCGGCACAGTGGTTGAAAAACGCTGGTTTAGAGCATTACAAAAAAGCACTTGGGTTTTAAAAAGGTATTCCAGTCCTTTAACAAATTAGAAACATTGAATCAAACATGCAGCAAAATGGAGATTGTATGACGCAACCTAATATATTATAAGCAAGACCATTAGAGGAACTAAAACCTCAAAACGGAATACAAACCTGTGGGAGTTCCCATAAATCAGGCAAATGAATTTCTAATTAAAGTGTAAGCAAACAAGCTAAACGCAGCTTGTTCGAGGCTGTGATGAATTAGAGACAGAGCATCTACTCACTGATGAGGTCATCTCTGTGCACTGTCCTCCAATGAGCAAGCTCAGAGAAGCCCGACTGTCTTTTAGTACTGCCCCTCCTTCCCTAAACCCCTGGTGCCCAACCTGTGGCCAAGGGCCACATGTGACCTTTTGGTGTTTGCAGTGTGGCCACGTGTGACCTTTTTGTGTTTGCAGTGTGGCTCTTGGACCCCAGAAGACAGTTGTAGGAGCACTGAACATATGTCCCCGTCTTCGATTGTCTCCTACAGCATGACCATTCTGGTAGCAGTCTGACCATCTTCTTTAGTAGGTTTCAGGTCTATGACAATCCTGTGCAGCATTACATATAATATTATTAATGGCCCTTTGGTGACCTGAAGAGCCACATTTGAGGCCCCCTCTACCTCATGCGTTGACAACCACTGATCTAAACACTGTTGGAAGCCTAGTACAAAAAAAAAGGTTAAAGCAGGGGTGGACAGGTTATTATGGAATTCAGGAGCCAATCTGTCCAAACCAGGAGCCAGCAGGATTATTTTTTTTAGGAGCCAGCTCCATTGACAACCATAGAAAAACTCAAAGTTAGGCACCAGCTGTACATTTTAAGGAGCAATGGCGACCTGCTTTCTGGGATTTGTCCAGCTCTGTGTTAAGGTACCAAATAAAAAAAGTTAAACAAAAATACATAACTGACTTAAATGTAGGTCTTTTATATCTGCCAATACTTACACTTTAAGCTTTTTATAAGCACACTGGCTACAGGATTCCTGGGATCTGTGCAGCCCTATGGCAGCTGACACGTCCACTTAAGGGAAGCAAATCTTCCACTTAAGTGAAGCAACTCTAGCCGCTAGACAGGGAAAGAGTTAACGTCTGACCGTTTCATATTTTCCATACGTCCCCTGTGCCTCGTTAATCACAGAGGAATTCTGTCCGACAAATTTAAACCAACACTTTAAGAAACCTCACAATCAAAGAGAGATGAAAAAATGGAAAGAAAAAAAAAACACACACACACACACACACACACACACACACGAGGATTAAACAACGTGTGCTTGTATCTGCGGAGTGCGATCTGTAATTTACTGTTGCCTACATGGGTCTGGAGCTCCAGCTGTACGTGTCTGCCATGTTTGTGAACAACATACAATTATAACTTATCGATGGCATTAAAAAAGTTGTAAAATCCCAGCATATACTATCCTCTTATAACACCAGCATTGTAATAGGAATACACACTACAGTTGTTTTTGATAATGCAATCAATGCTTACTTGAAAAATAATCCCTTTTATGTAGTGAGTGCGGCCTTCTGTCTACCCATTACTTTCACCAAATTCCTGGATTCCCAGTGTGCTTTGCATCTTTCCCCGACAATTTCTTAAGACTGCATAGCCCATCATGCATTGCTTCCAGCAAGCAATGATAATGTTACATTGTTCAGACTTTGACTGTGTGTAGTTCACAAGAGAGAGTTATTACTATATATTTAGTGAAACTGTGTCAGTGCGTTGGGCATTTCCAAGACGTACATTTACAAACCTCTAGGTTGATATGGTTATTAGGAGTGTGGTAGGACTGGGGTAGATAAAAATTCAATATATGGAAATATTCATTTATTTTTAGTAGGGATGCACAGATACCGAGTACAGTACTCAGTACAAGTACAGATACTTTTCGAGCTCCAGGACTAGACTAGAGAAAAATGTACAAGTTAGGAGGCAGCCGTCATTTGTAAGGAGCACACGGAGCTCCTGGGATTTGTACATCTCTGTTTTAATGTATGATTTTGGTTTTATAAATAAAGGGATGCACCGATACTAGTTTTGGGAGTACAAGTTTTGCCCAAGTACTCACAGACACAAGTACTGATACATTTTTGTTTATGGTCGTGGGACAGTTTTTCTAAAACAATATTGACTAATGATTTCAGGACAGTGGTGGAGCACCAGAGCCCGGTCCCAGCTGCAACCGCTGCAACCCTGGTAGTTCTCATGAAAATGGCAAGTATCGGCACTGGTACTCGAAAAGTATCGGTGCATCCCTAATTTTTAGGCCCCATTCACACCTATGCGTATTGTAATATGCGCGACCGTCACGATGTTTTTTTACTTTTCGCGGTAAAAAAGTCACGCGATTCCAAAGGCTACTTGGCAGTATACAAATGGAAAACGCCCTACAAAATGGACCAATACGCAGCAAAAAACGCTCCGGGACCTATTTCATGCGTGGGCTGTTTTGTAGTGCGTTCGGGACGGGCGGAAATACGGACAGGTGGGAACGATACCATTGACTACAATGCTATTTATTTTTTTGACCGTTTTGTAGAGCGTTCATCGAGCGTAGGACGCGCTACAAAACGGTCAGGTGTGAATGGGGCCTTAGTTTCCGACTAGATACCCTTTCATACAAAAGAAGGAATATACTAAAACAGTGAAAATAGTATCATTACTTCTAGTTTGTTTACATTTTAACATATAGAACACATTTTTGTCACACTAATAAAAATGTATTGATTTAAATGGGGAAACAAATACATAATAATAATAATAATAATAAATAAAGCAAGCAATATGCTGCAACACAAGAAAGGATTGGACTTTTGGGTCCCATCTATCACCACGGCAAAGAGTGACCGCACTTGTAGTTCATCGATAAGCGCCAGCTCCATAAGAAAAGGTCTGTACCGCGCTGCGGACCTGTAATTGGAGGAAGAGTCTGTACTGTGCAATGCAAAACTAAAAAAATGGTCCGCAGCACTCCAACTTTTCTTCAAAAGGAAATCCTTTTATTAATTCTTGCAGGTCATATCACCATGCGTGGCAACATTTCAGAACCTGTTCGGTCCCTTTTGTTTGCTTGATTAAAGGAACAGACAGGTTCCGAAACGTTGCCACGCATGGTAGTATGACCTGCATGAATGAATAAAAGGATTTCCTTTTGAAGAAAACTTGGAGTGCTGGTGACCAGTTTTGCAAGTATTTGGCAGCGCCATCCTCTGCCACTTCAGCACTCCTTCACATTATATGGGGCTTCTCGGTCAGGAGTGCAGTGGGACTCTCTATTTGACTGTACTGTACAATGCACCCACCATCCACTGATAATAGTTGCAATGTCTTGCACGTACCAATGCAAAATAATTGAATAATGTTGCATGCATGTTTTTTTCATTCTGCAAAAAGGGTTAGTCATTTTTTTGTAAAAAGTACAATAAGCCTTTAACTCATCCCAAGACCTCCTGCTTTCCAGCTCCCTTGTCAACTCCTCCCATATTCGCCTCCAGGACTTCTCTAGAGTCTCTCCCATCCTCTGGAACTCTTTACCCCAACCTGTCCGTCTATCTCCCACCTTGGCTGCCTTTAGGCGTTCCCTACAGACTCATCTCTTCAGGGAAACCTATCCCACCTCAGCCTAACCACTCAACCATCACATTCTCAAACAATTCATCCCCACACAGCTACCTCCTCATGTATCACTTCTCCCTCCCTTTTATATTGTAAGCCCTCACGGGCAGGGCCCTCCTTACCATCCTATCTTGAATTGTATTGTGATTGTAATGTCTTCCTTATATTGTAAAGCACTGCGCAAACTGTTGGCGCTATATAAATCCTGTATAATAATAATAATAACTGGTTCTATTTTTAGAATGCAAGGTTTCTACCATTTGAAACAATATCCCTTTAAAAATAGGCCTCCTCTTTACTGGTGTTCTTGCAAAGGGATTGCGTGTAGGAATTATAGGAGGTCAACCATGTCATAGATTTGTTTTTTTCTCTTTTTCATACAATGAAACTTTGTGTTGAAGGAAATAGCAGATCAGATTAGTTAAACTAACCTTCCTCATACCTAGATAGGCATGGGAAATAGTCTGTATGACAAAGAACTAGGAAGGGGAAAAACATAGGAGGGGAAGGAGAAGAACATTGGGCCTTCTTTACCAACATGGAAGAGGAAAGTGTTTGAGTTGTGATCAGAGTGGACTATGGAATTTGTGAACTAAAATATGTCTCTTCAATGTCAGCGTGGTAGTTAAGTACATAGGACAAAACCATAAGCATGATGTTTGTATGTCCTCCATGCATGTTTTTGGTGCACTAGAGGTACATCGAGATCAAGCTGGCCATACATCCGCTGACTTGGCCAAAATTCAAGCTGTGGCCCTGTCAGCACAACACAACAAAAGGTAATTTGCGATTGAATTTTCCCAAAGGAGTCGGGCCAAAAACTGTTGGCTTAGGGTGGATGAGAGAAAATAGAGGATTTTTCTCTTGTTTAGTCCCATGCCTAACGTATGGCTAGCTTACTTCCTTCCTGCTGCATCTGTAATCAATAAGGACTACAGCAAACTGCATATTACACATACAGTATAGTTCAATGGCAATACATTTAAAACCAGCTTCAAATGCATACAATGCACCTCAGCTGAAACATGCAGATGTGAATGGGGCCACAATCCAAAAACATGCTCGGAGGTTAACATTTTTAATCCATATATAATTAATTCTCCTTGGTAACTGCTATGTCCCCTCATGAGCATGCTAATGAATTTAAAAATTAAAATAATGCAATGCTCAGGCATTACTGGGCACCACTAAAAAAAAAAAAAAAAAAGAAGGATTCCTAATTTTGAGTAGTGTCGCGCTTCAGGGGACGCGACCAGATACTTAGGTGTGGAGGGGACGGTGGTCAGTGTTGCCCAAAGAAGGTTTTAGACACATTTACATGCACATACAATGGAGGAAAAAAATTAAATTACGGGCCACATGTTAGTCTATGGTCAGCTGGATCTAAACCAATGGTAATCCGCTTACTTCCAGTTGCCCCCCGATCTGGCTCAATCAGGTCTGCTGCAACAGAACACTGTTCCATTTGTTTCTCCGGACTTGGCTGGAGTCAGTGTGTAACCAGATGTAAATGGACGCCCGACCATTTAGATCTGGCTGCCCATAAACTAAAGGTGGCCATACATTGTACGGCTTCTATTCGTAAATCATACACTAACAATCTTTCGATCAGTTGATGGTACATCACCGATTTTCGTTTTTGATATTGTGATCGTAATTTTTCCATCGTTCAGGTTGGAAATTTTTCTCTGACAGAACGAAAAAATATGTATCAGTGGGGTTTTTGCTGGGTCGTTTTCGTAGCAAGAACACAGCACATGCGCAAATGAAATTATTTCAGTCGTTTGTCAAGAATTGGTTGGTTAGTATGGCCAAAATCTACATTTGACTATGCTTGGTGGGGTATTTGAGCTATAATCGAGCGAGGGTAAATGGCAGAAACGAACATTTCCCACCGTATGGCCACCTTAACATTGGGCTTCAAATGAGGTCTGCATGAAAACTGACAGGTGAACCTAAATCAGAAAGCCTGTGTGAAAGGACTCTAAAAAGGTGCCCATACACTGTACGATTATCGTACGAGAATCGCAGGAAATCCCGCGATCGTACGATATTCGCAAAGTGTATGGAAGGCGTGCGACCGTTTCTACTGTATGGTTGCACGTCTTCCGTCGAACAAGCAGGCTTGAAAACCCGCCGAGAATCGTACGATTCTCGGCAGGTTAGTGGCCTGCTTGTTCGACAACTGCCGAACGGGCCGGTGTGCACACACGCACACTGCCCGTTTGCAGTCATCGGCGATGATCGCAAGTACGGTGTAAGGTGTATGGGCACCTTTACAGACATTACCCAATGTCTCCTGTAAGCTTTCCAATAATGGAACCCTTCTGGTACCAGTCATGTGATTAACTGGTCATGTGGTCTTGCCCAAGGCTCATTCAGTGGTGCTGCCTTTTCTTTAGAGATACGCAGTCTTCACCTTAAGCCACAGACCACATGATCACTTCCTCAACCCTGGTCACATGACCAGTGCAGGACGCATTCCACAGTAGAAAGGAATATATCATATGTCTAGCTTTTTTTGCATGCCTTAGGAGTGGTGGTTATGCGACAAAGTATAGCAAGGTTCAGAGGGGTATATCGTGTCTGATGTCCAGTTGGCATTTGCAGACACCGAAGACCAGAGCCATCAGCGCTATACTCCATGCTAGTCTAAAGCAAGTCTATAAACTGCAAATGTAGATACAGTAACAATTAAATATTCTCAGGACTTGTCAGTAGTATCTGCTGTTTCCATGACAACCTCTTCTTACAATGTAGCCATGGAAACAAAGCTGCACAGCTCATCCTATTTTCAGGCAGTGATCTAAGAAGGAACACATTTCCAGATTATAAGAACGAAAACCAGGCCTTCTTTTTGGCTAACAACTTGAATGGTAAAACAACAAAACAGTTAGGTTTTATTTCTAGGATAGCGTACAAAAAAATTTAAATTGAAAACCTGTGCTCTTATCTCCACGTTAATTTCCTTTGTGTTCGAAACATAGAGCCCAATGGTGTCCCTACACCAGTTCAATGGCCAGACATAATTTTTTTTTTTTTGGCAGCCACATTGTGGCTTAACTGCCATTCATGGATATCCAGTCCAGATATAGGGATTCACTTTAGACAAATGAATCGTACAAAATTGGAGTGGTGGGTGGCCATGTCGGCACCTCCCAATTCGACAAAAGCAGATTTTTGTCAAGGAAGCCAGGTAAAAAAAATGATCTGCTCAGTGCTTGCATTCAATCAGATATAGGCACTATTGGGGTATTTAGCAGCCCCTGGAGCACTGAATGCAATAGCCAACAGAGGGGTTCCCTCTAGCCGCCTTGTTTAGCATGGATGAGGGGATTCAAATGACTTTCATTCTGCCCATGTATGGCAAGCTTCAGTCTCCTCTCTCCCATTGACCAGAATAGAACATAACTTTGTAGTAAGTCACAGGGTAAGAGGCCAATCTGTGTTAGCCATTTGTGAACACAAACAAGGACCGCCAATGCACCAGGAATGGAACAGCCGAGTCATGTCTCAGCCAGCATCTTACTCCAAGAAGTACAGTGGATGCCGAAAGTTGATGATGCCTTAAAGATGGCTCTGTCCTTCTAGAGATAAAAGCAGGTGAAGGCATGGTGAGTGTACATGCACTTAACATGACTAAACTAAACTAGGATTTCATGCCAGCTCCACTTTAACCATCAAGAAATGTATACGAGAAGCTGTCCAGCCATACTAAACAAACCCCAAGTGCCAATGGGTCCTCCCATCCAACGGGCTATTGTAACACAAGCACATCTAGGAGGTTAACTATGGATGACATGGGGGTTACAGTCCATTCTTTGTGCTCAAAGATCAGCGCTGCATGTACTTCCCTGTTGACTCATTCCGTTTGTTATTTCATACAAACAGGTGCCAGATGCAAGCCTGGATGGTAAACCTGAGCATTTGGTGATCCAAAGAAAATGAAAAACAAGTTTACACAGTCAGAACTACCAAATTTACGTGGCTTTGCTTCAATGAGTCTTGCTTTTCCATCTGTTGTAACCTGTCTGTGTGCAACCTTTGTCACTGGTCCCTTTATTTAGCTAGATTCAGCTGGGTTTATCACTTGATTTCCCAGCAGGAGTCTGAAATAAACTTAATCCCATATTTAAGCCTCGTGGTAGCCAACTTTATATAGACAGCACTGAGCCGAGATAATCAAGTTTGGAGCAGAGGCATCCAAAGAGCACTGGGTGTGTACAATGCTAACTTTGTTTCGTCTTCATCGCTAAATAGGAACTAAAGTCCTCCTGTCCAAAAACTGCAAGGAACCAGGTTTTTTAGCAAAAGAGACATGCAAAGTATTTGGCACAAAAAAATCTTTGCCAAAGTTTCCTTGGACTTTTTCTATGTACATGTGTTATGCAGTTTACCTTGCGGCTCGTACGCCGCATAAGAATAGAGCTGCATGCCTGGGACAATGTAACTCCTGTGCACATGTGCAGGAGTTACATTGTCAGGGGCCATCCAACAGCCAATGACGAGTGCCACAGGACCGGGAAGAAGTGGTAGGGAAGATGCAGCAGAGGGGGCGACGTCTGGACATTTCCACACTGGTGGAGTCCACACTGGGCGGTAAGTGTGACAGAAAGTGCAAGTACCCTGTGCATAAATTATGGCAAAAGGCTGTTGTGGGTGTTTTTTTTAATTAAAGCCACTGCGGTGGTGTTCTTTCCAGGCGAAGAAACCACAAGAAGTATTCAGTACTGCAGGTAACTAGAGGGGCCATTAAAAAAAAAAAAACACAAAAACAAAAAAGGACAAGGATATAAGAAAGGGCAGACCCCCCAACACCACTCATTAAAGGGTTTTATGTTCTTGCACTAAAAGTAGAAAATTCCTTTAACATAATGCGAAAATGATCAGGTGAAATGGTTAACTTGACACTATAAACCATTTGCAGGTCTATTTATATTTCATGCCCCCTAGACTAAACTTGTGCCACCATGCTCCTAACTTAGGTATCACACGAACAAGATAAGAAGTCTTAGCCATGATATGAGGTTGGCAGTGCGCCACCCTTTGGTAGTCCAACTACCCTTATCCACAGCCCATGTTTTCTATCCTGAAAAATGGCTCTGATCATGTTAATGTACACACTGGTCAACAGAGTTCACTAGTGTAAACACGTGTGTTAATCAATTTGTAAATTATGTTAGAAAGCCACATTTGTTACAGTGGAAATAAGAACATTTCCACTACTGCAGAATTGAAAATTGTAACCATAAGCAAAAAGCCATTGTTGTAGGGGAGGAATAGTGAGCCAGAAATGGTATCTCCAGTTGTCACTTCCTTGAGATCTGCTTTGTATAGACCTAGAGAGGAGAGCTAGTCTGCTTTTGTCCAGCAGACCAGGGTTATTTACCAAAACTAGGTGAAGCTGGAAGACAACCAAAAGGCAACAGAACAGATGAAAAAGGAGCATGCATGCCAACCACATGTATGGGGCCCTGTGATTACTTACCAAAATGCAACTTAAAGAAAAACTACGGATATGCCGTAAAGAGGTTACACAATCAACACTTTTGTTGAAACATCTTCAATGGAATAAAATTTATAAAATTTCCGAATTATGGTTCCCACTGTTCTGTACTATTATAATGAACGGTACAGCTCAGGTATCTGTACTACATGCAGTGTGCTGTAATGGAACAAATCCAAACTGATGCATCCAGCAGTTTGGGTGCACTTTTCATAGCACACAATGACAAGAGCACTCCCTAGGACCTTATCACCGCAATCGAACTACACTTTGGATCTTTTTGACCCATGGCTTTCAGCATGAATATATGAATATAGAAAGAAAAAAGTTTGACCGCCAGCATTTTAACAAGGAACCCCACAGGTAACATCTGACTGCAATGTCTTAGATTTGCCATGATGAGTTTATTTGGGCTTACTTTAAAAAAAAATGTAAAAAGAAATTCAACAATCAGCTCAAAAACACTTACTTTATTTTTAGACTTGGCACACATTATATTGTTCAAAATGAAATATCTCCTGGTAAGCATATTAGGAAAGAATGCCAGAGATGGGGGACATCTGGTGTGCGTTAGTCCACTTTAGAAATGGAGCTATCTCCAGCCTCTTCCTTTTGATGTGAAACAGCTTGAAGTTCAAGTTCACCACCATGACAAGAAAAAAAAAATACTCCTTTAACAGCAGGGCTGGTATGTGGAGTATCATTCAGTGACCATCATTTGTCTCCTGAAGTTGACAAATATGCATAAAGAGTTTATTTCAGTCCTATGCCCTTGAGTGTTACTGGCCTTGCAAAACTCTACATAGTAAATGCTTATAAGTTTAACTCACTGCATCTTTTTTTAGCACCAACTACTGTACCTAAACTTGTCATTTGGAGCCTTAAAAGAAACCTGTCAGAAGAAAATATAGGTCCGTTATTCCTTCTTATGACCAGTATAAAGCGTATGCACGGACACTTCGGTGGCAGTGGTTACAGGTTGATAAGCAGTAAAGCATGGATGAGCATGCATCTTCAAGAACAGGTCAGAAATGGTGACTTGACTATTTCTACCCCGACAAGTTTCATTTAAATCAAAAGACTAAAAGGTGCCCGTACACCTGCCGATTATCATACGATAATAGCGGGTGATCCCGCGATCGTACGATAAATCGGCAGGGGTATGGGCAGCTTGCGACCGCTTCTACTGCAAGGTCGCACGACTTTAGACTTCGGAGCACGCTGGAAAACCTGCCGAAAATCATACGATTTTCCAGCGGGTTGGTGGCGTGCTTGGAAGACGAATGCCACACTACCCGCTTAGCACTGCAATCATCGGAAAGCCCTCCCCTCAGCGGAGAGGGCTTGCGATGATCGCAAGTACGATCTGCCTGTCCAAGATGGGCAGATCGTACAAAATTTTAATCACATTACAACCATCGCACAATGAAAGTTGTGCGATGGTTGTAAGGTGTATGGGCAACTTTATTGTATTTTTGGATAAAGTTAAAGTGCTCCTTCAAAGAAAAAGTGGTCCTTACTCACTATGGTCTACACTGTATTGCTTTTTACTTCTAATGTTTACAGCAGCAGCATTACACTATGGTCTGCAGAGTAGTGCTCACCAGCGAAGGAGCAGCAATGTGACACCTCGCGGATGTCATAGGAGTTCTTCTAGTAAACCTGTTGCTGGCCACATGCATTTCCAGAACCCATCACAAGATGACACATAATGAAACTAAAGGACAAGAGTGGCCAAGGTCCAGAAAGCGATCAGATACAAGAATTTAAAAAAAGCAAAATCAACTAAAAAAACAAACAAAAAAACCTCATATCTCTTAAAGGACAATGATCGGTCTATACACAAGCAATTTTAGTGGCTGAAAATTAATTCTAACTAAAAGTCCTTAAAGGCTCAGTAGATCGGGAGGTGAGCGAACACATACCGGCGTTAGCTCACCTCTCGATCCTGTCACGGTTCTCTGCCGTGACAGGGGAGGGGCTGGATTCCCCCCTCCCCGCTCCGATCCGCCAGCGCTGACTGGCGGATCGGACGGGGGAGGGGGCGGGTACAGAGCCACACAATTGTCGGGATACGCTTCAGCTGCGGCGTCTCAGTATACTGAGCCTAGGGTGACGGGAGGACGCTAGTTTGTGTCCTCCGTTACCCTAAGGTGAACTATGGGGAAAAGACTTAACCCCATAGTTCTCCTTTAATTGATTGTAACAAATCATATTTCTTTCCTTACAAGGCTTGTAAACATTTGACTCTGTAGATTTTTGATTTGATACTCAAATATTTTTGGAACATGTTAAGACGTATAAATAGCTGACAGTGAGCCATTTCTCAATAGCTGACAGTGAGCCATTTCTCACCTTCTGAGTTTCCAGTCCCTCTAAGATTTAGATTTAATCAGTGCTAACAGGGTGTCACAGACTTCAGACTTGCTTGATGCAGATTCTCTTCATCCTATAAGGCATTCTTCCTTAGAAAGAAAAAAAAAAGTCTGTGGAGTCTGTACATAGTAATAATGTGGGTCACTGGTTGATGATCTGACCCACCTCCAATTTCCTGCGTCAGAGATCCAACAAGCTACAGTATCTATGTTGAGGAATTGCCCCTTAAGGGTTCTGCTGACCTTTACTCCCTTGTTTGTGTCACAAAGAAGACTTCAAGGAATGAGCGCTCGACACAGGAACACAGATTACTAGGCCAGGGGCAAGGAAGAAAGTTAAATGAATAGTTCTTCATACAATAATTTGCAACCCATCACCATCTAAAGCCTGTAGACCAGTGGTTCTCAACATTTCTAGGGCCGGGACCCCTTGGTAACATTTGCCAAGTTGTGGTGACCACAACGGTAAAATTTGGGGCTGACGCGGCTGCTGCAGCGACATCTGGCGGCGTGGCGGAGAACGGACACTGCTGCGTTAGGAGAGGGCTGAGAAGGACTCTCACCTAGCACAGCAGAATTTACACAGCGACCCACAGGTTGAGACCCACTGCTGTGTCAGCTTTTATTATTAATAATAATGATGATAATCACTAAATGGGGACCTGATAGAGAACTGCAGGTCCCCCTCTGCTGATTGACAGCAGCAGTGGGCGGGTGAAATAGCTAGTTTGCTATTGCAAAGTGAAATAGCCAATAGGAATCTAGCTATGCATTCCAAGCAGAGCACTTTCCGGGAGAAAGTGTTTCTCTCCCGGGCGGCCCGGAGCCGCTATCTAATAGCGGGAGACTTCCGGCAACCCCTGGCAAATTGTCATTCGACCCCCGAAGGTGTCCCGACCCACAGGTTGAGAACCGCTGCTGTAGACCATATTAGCAAAGGTCCTTCTCACATAGATAAGAAGGTCCACTGCAGCCTCAATCAGTAATTGTACATCACAGCAAAGGCTCATTCCCACTTTACAAGGTAACATCCTTGACTTTCCTCACCCATTCTACATAAAATATATGTTCCCAGGTCTCTTCTTGAAACAAATTTTTTTTGTAAGCAACAAGACAGGTTGCTTACAACCTCTGCATGGATCTTTTTTTGTGCTAAGAATAAGGCCCCATTCACATTGAGCGATTCGCAAATCGCGCGATTTGCATTTTGCACGTTTGTTGCATTGAGCAAGCTAGAATCGCGGCAAAATCCGCTCCAAAAAGGGTCCTCCTGTAGCGACGCACGACCCGCGACAGCGACGGACAGAGCCCCATTGGATTGCATTGGCGAGCGGGAATTACCGCACGATAAATCGCTCAGTGTGAACGGGGCCTAAGCCTCCAACTAAACTTTTAAAACATAATTACAAGCAGTCTGTTAGCCTCTATCTTGCATCTTTTTGTACTCTATTTCTGATGAAGTATGACTCGTCTGGGCCTCAGGAAACTAGGAGTTCTAGATTTAACAGATAGGTATGGTGTCTTGGCAAGCAGATTTCTTGGCTAGACATCAAAGTGTAGGATTCTTTTTAACAAATAGGCGATACATGTTTCACCAGAAGATGAGAGTTTTGGACAGCAGTTGCAGGTTTTAGATATTAGCCAGTGAAGTTGGACCTAGACCTTTTGACACAAGAGTGTGAAATACTTTTCTCACAAGCGAACAACAAAAACGTAACTGACATTCATGCTTAACCTGCAAAGTAAGTTCTAGCAAATTACAAGCCTACGTTTTAAGAGCTCCTTTCTCATGATGTAACTTTTCTGCACGTACATTGAACTGAATTGGATGCAGACTACAGAAATGTAAGTCTTCAGAAGTCATACTTAGGCGTCCAGTTGTATTAATCCGGTATCTCTGGAAATGGCACATGACAGCCACACATCTGGGAATACCAGAATGGAAGTCAATGACTGAAGGCACTCAGTTGCTTTTTCTGAAGAAGGTATGTCAATGCCACCTCTTTATAGCCACTTTATTTTAGCGCACTACCTTCAACCCTCGGCCAAATTATACTACGGCAAGGTTTCTTTTACATGTCAACATTTCTTAGTATGTATAGCATTCTCTTTAACATGGCAGTGGCTCTACCATAACAGCATCTATGCTGTCTATAATAACAGTCTGTAACATGGTAGTATTAATCTATCAGAGCAGCCTCTTTGACATGGCAGTATCTTCAACTTGACATGCTGGGTTCTCTATGGTCACCAACCAGTTAAAGGTGAAGCTGAACGGAGATGTTGCAGTTCTCTCCAAAGCCGTGGATAATCCTCATACTCATCTGACAAGCCACATGCTTTTTAAAGCGACACCCCAAACATGCAAGCTACACCCACTATTTTTGCCCCCATAAAATAATGTACATGTTGCTGACCAGCATGCCATGCATGCATATCTTGTTGCACATTTGGGTTGTTCAATTTATATACCACAGATATACATGTAGAAAGAAAATGGCCAAACTGACATGACATAAATAGCCTGAGATTTAGGCATGACAAGACAACAGGAGGAGTGACAAGCCAAACAGTTGTGTTAATTATTGATAATTGTTAATTATTGATATCAGCCCTACTAATTTATGAACTGCTTTTGTCTCTTTTGCATTAATATCTACATACTGTCATTTGCATTTGTAATTATGACTTCCAGAGTTTTTAACTGAACAGAACTGGTATTCGGTCAGTAATTCATTTTAATCATAGGAGTAAGCCACAACACCTAACAGTTGGCATCAATTGAATGTTGCTTTTCAAGTATGAGAACGTTCTTGTTAAAGTTCAACTCCAGCCTCTCCACATTAAATGCTCTTAGATAGAGCATCCCATCTTCAATTGAATGTTGTTTTGCAAGTATGAGAAGGTTCTTGTTAAAGTCCAACTCCAGCCTCAACACATCAAATTGTCTTAGATAGAGCATCTTATCCTCAACTGAATGTTGCTTTGCATGTATCAGAATGTTCTTGTTAAAGCTTAAATTCCAGCACCACCATATTAAACGCTCCATGATAGTGCATCCCATCCTGGTTGCACAACAGCAGAGCTGGGTTCCACAAACTCTCTCAGCACTTGTGCCCAGCATCCCTTCAGACCAACCAGGCTATCAAAGATACAGATCCTACTTCTTTGGGTTACATATTCACCATGCTGGTGGCATAATAAGTGAGCGTTACTTGCTGCAGTACGCGAGTCTAAGCAATGCACCCAGTAATGTCCACATCAAAGTTGACTAGCATGACCACTACATCCATCTGCATCAACCAGTGAGGCAGATGCAATAGCTTTTGGGATAGCAGCAAGTCACTTATAAGAGTGCTCCTTTCACTCCTCCCACTTGCTCATGCGGAGTATGTGGAAGAAAGAAGAATCAAGAGTGACATTTCTATTGCAAAAAATGGATTTCAAATGTATTTAAGCACAAGAGAAACAAAAAACACAAACCAGGAAGTGAGCGGGGAGGACTTGGGTTCCGCTTCTAACATGAACCCTGAAGATAGGCTTTAAAATGCATGCATCCTTTAGTTACTTTTTAAAGTTATGTGGTGTTTTATGCAATTAAGTATCCAATCAAGAAGTGCATATTGAAAGTAATAGCATATTGTTACCAGTCGTTAAAATGACAGGAATTGCAGGAAGTGAGGGTAACTCTCCCCAGTGCAAACACAACAAAACATGCTCATCAGAGGCTCTTAGCCTTCTGCACTCTATTCCAAACCAAGAAAAAGAGGTTTTGCTGGACTCACTTTAATAGTATGTAAACGCTAACAATGAGCTTCTGTTATTTCGTTTCTTTTGGCGTGTTAAATACACCACTGAGAGTTAGGATTGCAGTAAGTGCAAAAAGAAGAAAAAAACCTGTCGATTCCGCCAGACATCTTGTCAGAAGATAAGTTCCTGTGCTCTCTGCTAAGAGGAAGTCTTATGAGTTACATTATTCTTAGTCAACTCTGAGGAGTACAGAGAAGTTATGGAGAAGGGGAGAGGGGGGAAGTTTCTGTAGTCCTGTCCTAGGCTGACTTCGTAGATACAGTATGGCAAGTGTTCTCACTTAGGATACGAAGTGTGTTACTGACAGGATCCCCAGGTGAACCTAAATGAAAAAGAAGCCTGAAAAAACAAAAAAAACTAATGCAATCACATCTAAGAACTGGTAAGCTGGAATGTATTATATTTTTGTTCTTAAGCTTAGATCAAATTTATTTTCAGTTTCACTTTTTTCTTACTACATACCGGAATAACGATAAATATACTTATAATCAAATCAATGCCTAACATCCATAATGCTACACATACTCCCTATTACTTACTTCAGATCAGAAAGTGTCCCGGTCCTGGAGCTGGGATCTACGCCAGTATTGAACATGTGCAGCCCATCTTCTACAGGCCCTAATAGAAAAGCCATCTCCTACAGGTTTCCAAGTAAACAGCTCTTCCATTAGGACCTATGGAGAAAAGCTCATAATCCTTTAACGAGATGAAAAAGAAAAGTAGCGTTGCCCAACCCAACAAAGGGCCACAACACTGGACTGGGTTGACTGCTAATATGAGGCAAGTAATAAAGGGTATAGGTAGCATTAGGGGAAGTCATAAGTCATAGTCATAAGTATAGTGATCCTTCAAAAGCAGTGGTAGGCAAACTCTGCCCACCAGCTGTGGTAAAATTACAAATCCCATCATGCATCTGCCTCTGGGAGTCACGTCTATGGCTGTCAGAGTCACAATGCCTCATAGGATTTGTAGTTGCACCACAGCTGGGGTGTTAAGAGTTTCCCCACCCCTCCTTTAAAGGAAACCTGTACAATGGATGTACAGAAAGCTGCCATTACTAACCAATACTAGTTACTAGTTCCCGGTTGTCGTGCCAATCCAGGGTCCTTATTACCCTTTAGTCCCTAAGTCTCTACAAGTGTTCAGATCAGAAGTTTAGACTTTGTTCTAGACTTTACATGCAACATGATTGTTCCAGGTCAGTCACTCAAAGTATTTACCATCAAGCATTTTTAGAAGGAGGTCACCAATGACAGCCCCCATATTTCCCCCAGTATGGGTTTCCTCTAACCCAGAGGTAGGCAACTTCGCCACTCGAGCTGATGTGGAACTACAAGTCCCAAGAGGCATTGCAAGACTACGACAGGAAGAGGTATGATGGAATTTGTTGTTTCACCACAGCTGGAGCCGAGGTTGCCTAATGCCTACCCCTGTTCTAACCATAAAACTTTAACTGAACTGCACAAATCTAACTTAATGGTCCAATTTTCAGAGATACAACATCACTAATAAAGGCTTGATAAAAAAAAATGTATTTACAACGCAGTGTGCAACAGATCAAGCAAAACATGTATTTATAAGCCAAATTACACATAATAAACAATTTAAATATTCCACTGAGACGCTGGCAGTCACGAGACATGCACAAGGTTCTCGTAGATCTAACTAAGGAAACTGGAAAGGAACAAATAACGAACAAATAACGTTAGCGTGCAAAGTACATTTCAAAATTATCTGACAGGCTTCAGTCACCGTGCACTTCCGTCTGATATGAGCTTTGCTGCTAAATATCGTGTACATACTAGGGGTGCGAAAATTGGAGGAATAAAAGTTAAACCATATTGGATCTACAGGGAAGATTTTCATATATATATATATATATATATTATATGCATGTTTTCATAGAAAACTGAAAAGCAACTTTTTCGGCAACAAAGTGCCTGTTCACACCGGT
The DNA here is from genome assembly GCF_000935625.1 of Nanorana parkeri. Taxonomy (NCBI): domain Eukaryota; kingdom Metazoa; phylum Chordata; class Amphibia; order Anura; family Dicroglossidae; genus Nanorana; species Nanorana parkeri. The sequence goes on from NW_017306463.1 coordinate 561,068, forward strand.
GTGTGTAGTGTGGGAGTGGCGAGACCCTGTGTGTTGTTACAACGATTTGCACTTTTTGTTTTTTTTTACTTTATTGATAGTTCCAAAACTTGCACCGCGCTCATTTAACTTCAAGTACCGCAGCATAAATGTGTTTACATACAGTGATGTGCATTGTGCTGCATTTTTATATAACGCACACCACCAATCATGTATGGATGTGAATTGGGCATATACAGTAAAGAACAATGGTTTATTATGTGTGCTTGTGTTGATCCTGCATTCATCAATTCAGGCTCAACACACCTGGCGTGAGCGAGTCCTTAGTCATGAACATTGTAGATAACGTTTTTGTTAGGGTTGCACAGATACCAAGTACAGTACTCGGTACAAGTACATGTACCGATACTTTTGAGCTCGAAGACTACACTAGAGAAAAATTAAAAAATTAGGAGGCAGTTGTCATTTGTAAGGAGCACCCGGATTTGTACGTCTCTGTTTTAATGTACGATTTTGTTTTTATAAATATAAATAAAGGGATGCACAGATACCAGTTTTGCGAATACGAGTACTGGTACTTGCCGAGTACTTACAAGTAGAGCTGCAGCTAACGATTATTTTCAAAATCGATTAGTTAGCCGATTATTAAGTTCGATTAATCGGTTAATCGGATAAACAATAAAATAAAGTTTAAAAAATGGCTCCAGTGATAGGACTACTAGTTTGTATTGAGGTTGTAGTCCATCACAGGAGCAAGCTTGGAGCGGTGGAAGTAAAAAAGAAAAAAAAGATAGTGTGGTGTGCAATATAGTGAAATGGAAAGTGTAAAATTATACAGCAATGAATGCAGAATGGCACCGGCTATAGAGGACTACAAATCCCAGCAAAAGCACATTATACAGCGCAATGCAGAACACCGCCAGCTATAGAGGAATACAACAAATCCCAGCAATAGTACATAATAGCTGGCGGCATTCTGCATTGCGCTGTATAATGTACTATTGCTGGGTTTTGTAGTCCTCTATAGCTGGTGGTATTTAGCATTGTACCACTTTATAATGTATTATTGCTGGGATTTGTTGTAGTCCTCTATAACTGGCGGTATTCTGCATTGCGCTATATAATGTATTATTGCTGGGACTTGTAGTCCTCTATACAGCGCAATGCAGAATATCACCAGCTATAGAGGAGTACAACAAATCCCAGCAATACATTATACATACAGTGTATAATGCATTGCTGGTATTTGTATTGCTATGTATAATGTATAGTACAATGTACCAGAGAAATACAAATCCCAGCAATACATTATAGAGCACCATGTGTGGGAAAGTGCAGGCTTACCTGACCAGTCTTCCAGCAACTTGCTTCTGAGATTGGACCAGTCTATCAGCTGCTGTCATCCCCCCACCCCTCCTCCTCCTTACTACATCTCCCCGCGTGCCTTGCCGATCGTGGATGGGCAGGAAATGTGAGGCGGGGAGGAGGTGCGGCGTGTGGAGCGTGGATGCGCGCGGGTCTGGCAGAGGCGAGCGTGAGGTGGGGAGGAGGTGCGGCGCACAGCGTGTGGAGCTGTGAACAGGGCCAACTGATCGGAAGCCGATTAATCGATTATTGAAAAAGTTGACAAGTTTTTCAATAATCGATTATGTCGATTAGTTGTTGCAGCCCTACTTACAAGTACGAGTACTGATACATTTTTGTTTGTCATGTGACAGTTTTTCTAAAACAATACAGACTAATGATTTCAGGACAATGGTGGAGTGCCAGAGCAACCGCTGCAACCCTTGTAGTTCTCATGAAAATGCCAAGTATCTGCACTGTTACTCGAAAAGTATCTGTGCAATCCTAGTTTTTGTTCATTTTTACATGTGATTGGTGATGCAGTAATCAGAGAAAGCAGAAGTTATGCATCACGCTTCTGGAAGTTCATTCTCAATGACCCTGGTGTTAGATGTGCTCTGGATTTTGGTTGCAGTGGAAACAAGAGGACTCTCTTGTTTCCACTGAAAAGTGAGTAAAGTGAGATAATTTAGTAAATGAGAAACACCTCGATTGTTCTTCCTTGTTGCCTGGAAGAGGAAAGATATCCCCTTTAGAATTTCCAATTCCACCCAAGTTGCGCAACCATTAAGGGCTGAATAATGGGGGTTATCATCACTCAACAAACTCACCCCAATGTGAGAAAGGTAATTGGTCCAGAGGATCAAATATAAAACTAATCCCAGGAATTGCAATGACTGTTTAAAATAAAAAAAGTTTAATGGACCCCGAGACTATAATAACATTTTTATTCCAAACCATAACTATAAAAAGAAGAGTGTACTAGGGCTGCAGCTAACGATTTTCATAATCGATTAGTTGCCCGATTATTTTTTCAACTAATCGATTGGTTGCATTAAAAATAATCTCTAACCAACCAATAATGAGGATAGTTGTCACCTATTCTCATAATCGATTATTATCGATTTAATTGATTAGTTGTTGCAGCCGTAGAGTGTACATACTCCTACATACCATTCCTAATGCCTGCTCTGCCATACACCACACCGATCCTGATAAATTATTTGAAGTCCGAACAAAAACCGAAACTTCTGGGAGTGTGATCTCCTGGGTGCCCCGCAGCGCTCATTGGATCCTTTCTCTACACTTCACCCATTAAAGGGTACGGCAATGATGCTGAAGTTAGAGGAGACCCAGGCTGACACTTCCAGAAGTGTCTGTTTCAATACAGATTCAGAGCAGTGGTCGGAGGCAAGGTCAGCAGGAATGGGGAGTATGACTGTAACCCTTTATATATTTGGAGAGGTGCATATTCAATGTTTACTTTAAAGGGGATAATTGAGCTTAAACCCTGATTTTAGCAACGGGGTTTTTTTTTTTTTTAACATATCACAGGAACAACATCAGCCAAGTCTTGCTCACTGTGTGGTGAACAGTGCTCAGTAAAAGCAGAAAAGACACAGAAGAGGCAGCTACTCGAAGATATATCCACTGTCACATTGTTATAACACAGCAGGACAGGACTGAAAACATGGAAGATCTAAAGGAAAGACAAGTGGTACTGTATATACACTCCAACAGCTCGTGTATACACAAGAAAGACAGCGAAAGAATGAAGGTGACATTTGCGAAATATACCCATGTGTGTTTTTCTGCACACAATATTAAACCATAAAACAATAAAAGATTCATCAGAAACACAAAGCTTCCTTTAAACCCCTTAAAGTGTCCGCCCAGTGGGTAGCAGAGCAGCTAGTTAAAGTGTGAACGTTCTGCCAGTAAGCTCTGAATGCGGCTTCCATTTTACAGTGTAATAAATACCCTCCTCGGTCCCAGGGATTTCGGGTAAGGTATTTATTGATGGAGAGATGACATTTTTACTCGGCATAAACATATCATTAAATGTTCACTTCCCAGAACACTGATACAGAGAAGGGACAATGTACACATATAAATTATATTTAGACAGGCCCAGCTATTCAGCGACAACTGTACAAAGTTGATGTTACATAATTTCTCTATTTCCAGAAGTTTTGGCCATGACCTCTGATGAGTGGTGACGTGGCTTCCCAATACACAAAGTAAAGCACTTATTTTACAGATTCCTAGAAATCGAGTGACAGGTTCAAAGTCTGCCTATCTTCTGCAATTTCATATGTGACTATTTAAAGGGCAACACTAGGAAAATCCATGGAACAGAGAATTTGGGGGTGAGTTCCGACTGGTTGATCTGAAGCATGAGTTGGCTTCTTGAGCTTCTCATTAGTACAATCAAGTCAAAATTGAATATTAGATTGGAATATTATTATACAGGATTTATATAACGCCAACAATTTGCGCAGCGCTTTACAATATAAGGAAGACATTACAATCACAATACAATTCAAGACAAGATGGTAAGGAGGGCCCTGCATCATGAGGGCTTACAATCTAAAAGGGAGGGGAATATAATATAGTGTTAGCCCACCTGCTCAGTAATTTGGTTTTTCATCCAGACATTGCTGTAGTGAACTAGTCCATCCCAGTCTCTTTAGCCCCGAGTCTAGTGATCTGTGAACCCCACTTGTGATACAGGACAGTTATTCTCAAAAACACCCACTGTTAGCTATTTCCTCTCCCTTACATTCAGAAGGACTCATGTTGAAGCTGAAGTTACGCATCACATTTCTGGAAGCTCATTCTCAATGACCGCGGTGTTAGATGCACCCTGGATTTTGGTTGCAGTGGATAACAGAGGACTCATTAAAATGAGTTTGTTGACTAGCCCTAGAAACTGGTCTTCCCGGAAGTGGAAAGATGTCCCGTTCACAAATTTCAATTCCACCCAAATTGCACAACCATTAATGGGCCGAATTATTGGGCCATCATTACTCAAACTAACCGCAATGTAAATAATAATAAATAATAATAATAACTGGTTCAGAGGATCAAATGTAAACTAATCCTGGGAATTCCAATGACCTGGTCCAAAAGAAAAAGTTTTTAAGGGACCCCGAGACCAAAAGAATATTTTTACACCAAACTCTACCTGTAAAAAGAACAGATACATACTCCTACAGCCCACTCTGCTGTACACCACCCCGATCCTGAGAAATCTTTTGAAGTCCGAACAGACACCAACACTTCTGGGAGTATAGCTCTCATTGGTTCCTTCCTCCAAACTCCACCCATTAAAGGTTACGGTAGTGATGCTCATGGGCAGTGCCCTCCTTACCATCTTATCTTGAATTGTAATGTCTTCCTTATATTGTACAGTTGCTGCGCAAACTGTTGGCGCTATATAAATTCTGTATAATAATAATCCAGCATAAAACTTTTGCCTCTTTGCAGTAGCTTCCTGTAAAAAACACCAGTCTCTGCAGTTCTCTCTCCTTGTGCAGGGTGACTAGTCCTGTCTCTTCCCCCTTTTATAGTTTTCTGCAGGAAGCCTGTCATGGGTGGAGCCTACTAGGCCTCTCCCACAACTCTGCTCTCTGCACAGGTTATGTTCAGCAGAGTAATGTCACGGTTACTTTTGCAATATAATAATAGGGTCTACAAAAAGGTATCTGGTGGTTTCAAAAGGGAAACCGAGCAAGCCAGTTTGTTAATCTTTAGGACAGTGCAAGAAAAAAAGGATCTGCAAAGAAAAAGAGGAAGTGGAGCACAGCCTTCGTAATCTAGTTGCTGACTTTCCATACAATCAGTTTGTCAATCTACCTGACGATTGTTATATATAGCCTGGAATGCTGCAGCACGCTCCGGAAAACAATAGCTCTGCATACGCAATGATAAAAGGATAAAGCATGCAGGGTAGTACACAGCATGAACTGTAACACAAATATTCGGTGCGACTTCCTCTTGGACAGAGGTAGAGATCATGTCTTCAGGATGCAGCTGCTACCATCGACTCTCGAGCTGGAAACCTCAAGCCACAGCTCTATGTATAAACAGTGTGTCACAGCATAGCTCAGACATCTGAAGCCTGCTGCTTGTAGCCGCCAGTAGGGAAGTTTACAAAGTTTAACGCACACGTCCACTTTTCTGACAGATTCGATACCGTGATCCTAAACTCTCTAAGCAGTATTTATTACTTGTCTCATTCTCTTTAGGGCCTTAGCATGCCTATATAAAGGCAGTAACGCATGTTTTAGATGGGCATTCCTTCATGGGTTTATGTGTGCTTTTGTGCATTCTAAAAATATATTTATTTTCTAATATCCATTATGCAAAGTGAGGGAGAAATATTGAGTATAGAGCTTATTGTAGGAAGCAGATGTGTTAAAAACAAGACTAAGTTAAGCAGAGGCCCTCTATGTATGCATGTGAGATAGTAACCTTAGATTGTAAGCTCCTTGAGGGCAGGGACTGATGTGAATGTGCAACTATGTAAAGTGCTGCATAAATTGTCGGCGCTATATAAAATACCTGTAATAAATAAATAAAAAGTAAAAAAACAAAAATAAACTTGCAGGTATTAAAAATGAAGGCACCTAGGAGGTGCACATACCAGCTGAAGCCGTCCATCAACTCCTGTCATGGCCGAATGCTGGCCAGTTGTAGCTAACAAGGCTGTGACACTTCAGTATAGGGATGATCTCAGGTTTGGACTGGGTTTAGTCTGAACCTGAGCTCCTCTGAAGCAAGAAGGAAGTGGCCAAGGAATTGCCCGCACGCAAGAATAGGGGCAGAATGTTGTGATGTTCTTGACCTTATATTGTAACCTGACTATATTTGGTCAATGATACTGACCTACGGCCATGTGGTAAGGTCAATGACCTTATATGGTAACCTGACTATATTTGGTCAATGACACTGACCTACGGCCATGTGGTAAGGTCAATGACCTTATATGGTCACCTGACTATATTTGGTCAATGACACTGACCTACGGCAATGTGGTAAGATCAATGACCTTATATGGTCACCTGACTATATTTGGTCAACGACACTGACCTAATATGGCTATGTGCTCAGTACAGGCATCCCATCCTCCGGGGAATGCCCCGACCCACAGCTGACCCCATATCCCTTCCAGGTTCAGACTGAACCTGAGCTCATCCCTACTTCTGGGTAGATTTGCCCTGCAGTTCATAATGGCTCACTGATATGATGGCCAGTCTACCTGGCCAACGGTAATGTGCAAGAGGCAGAAGTGATAGGCACGCTTTGGCACTAACAGAAAGTGGTGCCAAAGCTTGACCTCTTGTTCTTTCTGGGTTCAGAGGAGGTTAGGTGTGGAACAAACCCCACAGCAACCCCATGTCCCCCACTAGGTTCAGTGGAACTCCGGTTCAGATGGAACCCAGACCAAGCCGAAGCTGATCCCTACTTCTGAGTAGCCTTGCCCCTGCACTTCATAATGGCTCATCACTATGATGGTCAGTCTGGTTGGCCAACAGGAATGTTCAAGAGGCAGAAGGGATGGGCATGCTTTGGCACCATCAGGAAGTGCTAGAGCCTCACCTGTCAGAAGGTCCCAGCAATTGGCCATGACTGGAGAATTTAGGAAGATATGTGCAGGCCCTTCTACAAGCCTGCTGTGTGGTTTTTGTTTTTTTTTAATCTAGGCTATACATACTCTTTAACACGTACAGGCACACAAAAATTCTATTTGTCATAGATGTCAACTAGCTACAGAAGAATACATGGAATTTTAAATTGATTCATTATTTGAATAATTTCCTCAGAAAGAATTAAAAACTGTCCAACGCCAACCCACCCTATCCAAAATTAGTGCATAGTAGTCTGTTAGGGATTAAAATAATTTTCAGAGTGCTAACATGTGTCTTTCCTAACTCCGGATCTGAAATGGTTGAAGCTCAAGGAGAATTCAAAATATTCCCAACTAATGAAAAACAGCAACACAATCCATATGGACGCCTGGTCTGGTTCGAATAAGCCGCCTCTTCATAACAAATCATATTTTTAGTGTACCAGCATCAGGTTTCAGTATAAAAGGTTAGATCACTATTTCTGAGTTATTAGACTAATTTTAAACTGTTCCCCAACCTCAAAAATGTATTAAAAGTGAAATGTTGGTTTTCTTGAGAAAAACCAATAGAGGGGAGAAGTCGTTTCAAGAAACAAAAGTTATTTTTAGGTTTTCTTTTCCTTTTACTTGGTGTTCCGGCCACTAATACATTTCCTGTCCTAGGGAGACAACGCTCATTCATGGTACTCCATCTATGGAGGAGCAGCCTCATCACCCTACAAAACTTCTCCCCCCTTCTTCTGGTGTCGAACAAAGGGAGGAGGTTTTTGTGGATTTTAGAAAAGAGGTGGGCGGGGTTGATAACACTATTGGGAAAACAATGCAGAAACCACCATGCTAACTGTATTTCTGGCTGGATGAAAAGTTTGTTTTTATTGTTTTTTACACCTATCGAACAGATAACAAAATGCTTTTAATAGCATATTAACAGACCAAAAGAGAATAAATTGTTTATTGTCCGGGTTTGCATACCCTTGTTCTAAAGTCCCAACATATACTATCCTATTATAACATTAGCATTGTAACAGGAATTAGGGCTGCACCCAACAAAATCGATAATAATTGATTATGAGAATAGTTGTCAACTATTCTCATGATCAATTAGTTGGTTGGATCTCCTAGCTCTCCCCTCCACGCTGGGAAGAGGGCACAGCATGCAGTGGGCGCGTGCAATAGCCAGCCTGCTATTGGCTATAGCAATTTGAAATGGCCAATAGCAGGCTGGCTATTGTACCAGCCCACTACCTGCTGTATTTACATTCAGCTGCCATCTGCGGAATCTTGCCACTGGCAGCTGTCATTCCCGGGCTGAAGCTATTCAAACGCCATATGCTTACAATTATTCAAAAAATAAGTTATAAAAAGGTGGGAAGTCAGTCAGTCATTTTCGGTTGTGGCCTGACAAATTCTGCTGCGGGAGGTGCGTTGCAGTGCCATTCATTTAAATAACACCCCAAACACACGTCCCACCCGCAGTGTGATCACTCGCACTGGAACGCGCGTGCAGTGTGATTGCAAAAAATCGTGCATGCACTTTTATTCTGAAGTAAACTTTGTTTGTAACACTGCATTTGTGTATTTTATTTTTATTATCCGATTAAATCGAAAAATTGTCAACTGATTATGAAAATATTCATTAGTTGCGGTCCTAGTAGGTACACATACTAGAGTTGTTTTTGATAATGCAATCAAAGCTTACTTGAAAAAAAAAAAAATCCCTTTTATGTAGTGAGTCCGGCCTTCTGTCTGCCCATCACTTTCACCAACTTCCTGGATCCCCAGTGTGCTTTGCATCTCTTTCTCTGCTGCTTGATGTGATACGATCTCGATTTCTCAAGCCTACATATCCCATCATGCATTGCTTCCAGCAAGCAATGATAATGCTACATTGTTCAGTTGTGGAGTTCTGGCTCAGAAGGCAGGATCCATGTGACAAAGAAGTGCATATTGACAGGGCTAAGTGAAATTGTATCAGTGCATTGGGGAAGTGTATCCTATGGGCATCCTCAATATGTACGTTTACAAACTTCTAGATGGATATGGTTATTAGGAGTGCAATAAAACATATGGAAATTCAATACAGAAATACAGATTTATTTTTAGTTTTTAATCATAGATACTCTTTACAGATAAGTGCAGCCTTCTAGTAGAGGAAGCGCCCCATTTACAAGGGAAAGGGGAAGAGGATTTTGTGAAATCCTGTCACCAATTGAATATTGTCACCATGGTAACAAGGATAAGAAATCAGATGTATAAAATCAAAGCTGGCTGCCACATTTAAACAGAAATTAAGGAAGACTTGGAGGGGGTATTGGGGATGTTACTTATGCAATCTTAAACACAATGCCCCCCCCTTCCCTCCGCTCTATTGAAACCTACAGATGACAACTGAGACCCTCTGTAGTTTATCTGTCTCAGCTGCCAGGTGATTCCTTTAAACTGGGGACCTCTAGCCCAGTGGTAGGAAAACTCGGCACGCCAGCTGGTATGGAACTTCAAGTCCCATGATGCACTACAAGACTGACAGTCACAGGCATGACTCCCAGAGGCCAAGGCATGATAGATGTAACCACAGCTGGAGTGCCGCAGTTGCCTACCCTTGCTCTAGCAAATATAGCTCTGGGCGATTTAGTAATTCTTTGCTGTTGGGTCACAACGATCATAACGTAGAGTTTGAACCACTTCAGCAAAGCATAAAAGATACATTGAACTAGAACTCTGGTGTGCACTATTTGATCTAAAATGGTCATAGAAGACAGCCCTTATTAATCCAGAATTGGCATCTACTTCCTGGACTGAGATGCTACTGCAAAGCTCGTGTGTATGCTGGTGCCGGTGCAGTTCTTGGCTGCCCATAAATGTCTAGCATAGATCATCCCCTTATGTACGTTCTTGCCTTGTAACTTGCTTCTCTACTGCCTACAGCAGACTGATGGCATCATCTCCGCCTAGGCAAAGACACTTGACTTCAGCCCTTTCATTTTTTGTTCATTCAAGCAGACTTGAAATTTACTAAAAAAGGTCCACTTCAATCATTTACATACTAGCTACTCTTATCGATTGCAAGTAAAGACAAAGTATTCATTGGCCGGTGTTAAGCCATTTTAATGCTCCTCATTTCAAACATTACCTGAGTCCTTATAAAAATAAAACCGTGTGAACAGGATCCGATGAATATGTGTGTTGAACTCGTATTACTCTACTGATGTTACAGTTTGAAGCGTGTTGACATAACAAACAACCCACTCTCCCTCAGGGAGTAGATCAGGTTTTGTCCCCAAGCGAGCAGTTATCTGGCAAATGGAGTTTGCAAATATTAAAAGGCACTATTGGGACGCTGCCCGAGAACTGAAGAGGCTTTGTGTTATCTGTATGGCAGAATAGGAGACTCATTCTAATTCCATGGAAAATGAACACAGAAAATGCAGGAGAGTCTTTTCCATGTTCGTTGGGTTTTCTAAAGTGTAAAAGGTGTGCACAGACCTCAGATGAGTTTCTCCAGTCAAAGACCGTGTTATGGATATTTGGAATTGTGGAAAGAACACGATGGACCTGCGTGGTTATTCTCATTCATACAGTAGACAAATTATGTGCAGCACAGTGGCGTAGTGCTTAGCCTTGCAGAACCGGCCTGGGGGTCCCTGTTTCGAATCCCGGCCAGGTCACCAGCTGCAAAAAAAAAAAAAAAGAGTTTGCATGTTCTCCCTGTGCTTGTGTGGGTTTCCTCCGGGTACTCCGGTTTCCCCCCACACGCCAAAGACATGCTGGTAGGTTAATTGGCTCCTGTCTAAATTGGCCCTGTATGTGAGATAGGGACTTTAGATTTTCGGGCGATGACTGATGTGAATGTGCAACTATGTAAAGCCCTGCATAAATTGTCGGCGCTATAAAAATACCTGTAATAATAATGTGAATTTGAAGAGGAATAAAGGAGTAGTCACCAGTACTCCGTATTGTGCAAAAGTACTCCTATTTATTGATAAGCCAACGTATCAGGGCCGCGCATGTTCCCTTCCTCGAGGCAAACCTTGATTAAGTGCCGACTTCCCCTTTGTTCTTCTGTGGATCTACACGGCACCAACCGAGGTTGTCACTACAAGCATCACCATATCCACTTTGGTCACAGAGCTGTATGGAGTGCAGCTGGTATCTACATCTTTCTAGGATGAGAATATGTGATCTGGCTAATGGGTGGGCAGCTCTCGCTTCAAGCTTGTCAGCTGGTTTGGCAGCTAAACGTGTTGGCTTCTCTACTTTGATGTCCCCTAACCTTAATGGAATAAAGTTCTACCCGGACTATGTTAATTGGTGTGGCACTTAAATTCCTATACTGCCTGGTCTGTAAGGGGCTGGTGTATCATTACCAGAGAATCCTACACTGCATCCTGTGCCAAGCCTGCTCAAGCAGGGGTTTATTTGCAATGGTAAGGGGCTGGCTTTGTACAGCAAGTTCTTGTATTCTGGCTAAAAAGTACATGTTTTTTACTTGCAATTATGTTTTCAGCTTGCATGGCTTAGAGCTTAGGTTCCTCCTTTGAAAGCAACACTCACTGATTCCCATGGAGCATACAAATTCTGGAGCAGACACCCAACCTTTAGTGAATAATGCCTGCGGTCTACTATGTACTCTATCTTCAGCACCAGGAGCCATAAATGAAGGGTAATCTGCTGCAGTATACTGCACTCCTGTAATCACTGAAGATCACAAACTGCTAGATGAAGATAGCCACTGCTAAGTTTAACTAAGCCCTGCCCATTCTTGGTTTCAAAATCTACTTTCTGCACTGAAGCTACACATACATAGGGGCTGCTTACATCTCTTACATAAGCCCAATGCAGTATAGGAGTCTTCATTTATGACTTTTGGCAATGAAGGCAAAGGAGCTTACCTACAAAAAAGCTAAAATATGCAGTTTGCTTAGGGAACGTGGTGAAATACACTTCGCAAGAAATGCCCAATCACGAGCAAGGAAAATAAAATCGTATTTGTGCTTGCACATGATTCGATGAAGGTCAGCAGAGCTTTACCACATTCACGAAGTTAAAGGAGAACTTAGCAAATCAAGCCCAATGAGTCCAACAGGTATTTGGAGCCGATATATTCTTTATTACCAGTTTATCTACAGTCACTGTGCAGTCTACAGACAAAATGAATGTAAACAATGCACTGCTTACAAAGGCCTGGGCTTGTAATTACAACTTTTAAAGCACAGGGAAAGAAAAGGCATTGGTAAGAGGTAACATTTTCAACATTGCTTGGGACCCCTGGATACATTCAACTACTAATATGTGTAAAAAGTACAGTCATCCTTTAACTTAAATGTGGTTTTTAGATAAAACAAAAAAAGGGGAAACGAGGGGGGAAAAAAACAACATTTTAAATCATCGGAATAAAATGTGGAAATCAACAGTGGACATTTTGCAATACATCTGAGGGTCAGTTTGTTGATTAACTAAATGTATACCGCTAATCGAAGCCGAGGGGTTAAATCTTTCATTTACTTGCACAAACAAATGCAAATTGGCTCAGTTATAAAAGAACCCAGAAAAGCCTACACAGAAATACAGAGTCGCCATGGCAACTGAAGATGCCTTCTTACCAATTGCTGCGCAGCCAACAATTGTACATTCCAGCTGCAATTTCAATTCTACAGTAAACAGGGTTTGTGTTCAAATACACTGTGTACATTATATTGTTTGCCTTGATTAAAGCATGTATGCGTGGGCCCCTTTCAGGGCCACCTGAACTTTTGTGCAACCAACGACACTGTTAGGTGGAGCCTAAAAAGCATCATCTGTGTCGAAGTTGAGAATTGAAGTGTCTACGGCGAAAATATTTTTTGGTTTTGGATGGAGAAGATTGTTTTTTTTTTTGTTTGCCGTCTACTATTGGGCAAATGTTCCTTTACTACCTGTCCAATAGACACAAAAGTAAATCTCCCAGGGAGAGAGGAATTACCCTCTTGGACAGTTATCCCTGCACAATGTGCACCCACCTCTTGTTCTGGAGACGACTCTAAAATTTAGCATTTCCCCTTACTGGTGATAATGGTCACCAGTACATATAAAGAGGTAAATCTCCCCAATGGTACCCAGACAGCAGTAAAAATTTGACAGGACCAACCCGACCCAAATCTATCCAAAACTAAAATGATAAAAGGCCAACACCTTCTAAAAGAGACATTTAATTTGTGGTCGGGCACCAAACTGCCAACCACATTCCTCTATCGCTCAGCAATAACAGAGATTTTCCTACAGTAGTTTTTGTCTCCGGCCCATATTTATGCAGTGTCTTTTTTTTTTGCCCCTAGATTTCCTGATTAATAGGTAGAATCTATCATTGGCTCTGTAAGGACCATAGCAAGTGGGAAGAAGTCTGAATACAGCCAGTCCCTGCCAGTCTTCAAGATGTATAAGTGAACCTGCCAGCAACCACGCAAAACTAAAGCATCAGACCAAAAGGGGCCTTAGCTTCTACTATTTTCCAATCAATACAAATGCCACTGTAATTTTTTTGTATTATCCAAATATATTACAAATGTGACCTGTAACAATGTACAGAGAACACAAAATGCAAAAACAAAGCATACAAGAGTATACAAAATACATAGCTAACATTACTCCCTGATGGCAGGGACCACAGGCACTCTTTGTCCTCCAAGCTCTGGTGTACACCTCGCTCACTCCCCAACATTTGCTCTGGTGTGCTGCGTGCCATCCCACCATCTACTAAAGGTTTTACAATTAGCCCCTGGTTGCTAGATTTTGGCATGGCATTTTGGGATGGTAGGGCTGCATGCCAGAGCTCCATGCAAAAGCCAAGGTTTGAGGAAAGTGTATGACCAGCTGTAGGGCAGCGTATTATTATTATCATTATATTAAATGTGTACAGTTCCAGGTAGCTGAAGACACAAGCTTGAAATTCCTGTGACTACAGGCTCATACTTGATGAAGACAGATAGACCTCTACTTTTGTAATGATAGAGCAGCAAGTACCTTCTACACAGTATATGTTGCCACCCTCGCTCACTCACTATGGTGTATATACCCACCTGGGGTCTTTTTACACCAGGGGTGGGCAACTCCGACCCTCCAGCTGTTGTGGAACTACAAGTCCCATGAGGCATTGCAAGACTGACAGTTACAGGCATGACTCCTACAGGCTTGTAGATGAAGCACAGCTGGAGGGCCGCAATTGCCCATCCCTGTTTTACACAAACATTCTGGGGGGGTTTAGTAGCTCCTTCACACAAGGTAACCCTTTTGCATGTTGTAACATTTCCTCTCGTTGTTCCATGTAAGTTTGGGGATAAAACCGTCAGAGGGAAAAAAACAGCACTTTTCAAGCAGAGGCCATAAAAGGCTTACTAATGGTTTTATTGCCATGATTTCAATATGTCGCTGTATTTGCCACCTGTGCTCAGAACACGTGTAAAGATTAATTTATGACATGGGCCCATGTGCCCCTCTTATCTACATTTAAAAAGGGTAATGTCAGTGGATTTCACCCCCGTTCACATCTATGAGACGTGAGAAAACCCTTCATTTCCTATGGTGCCCAATATCTATGCAATTTTCTTTCGTACATTTTTGAAAATCCTGCATGTATTTCATTCAGTGTGACTTTATTATTATTATTATTTTCAACTTCTACTCTACACAGGAGACAAGGCTGCAGAATGCTTCATGGTGAAGCCTTCATCCTTCTGGTCAGAGCGAGGCCATTGCTGTATGTTCCCGCCCACCACCGTTACAAAGATGGCAGCAAGCACCATAAGCTATGGGAAGAAACTGTCCAAAAAGTGTTGTGAAGTGGGATGTTTTACCCTCTGAAAGCAAAACCACACAAAGTAAGCTCACGTTACATTGGCACAGCAACCATGACAAGATTGCAGCACAACTGCACAGGCAAATGCCCTACAGGCAGGACATGAGGTGGACGCTATCCGACTTGCTGCAGCTTCTAATGCGCATTGAAATGAGCTCACAGGGTGCAGTAAGCAATTTCAGGTCAGGAGAGGAACCTGTACAACTATGCAAGACTGAAGAGAAGGCCGGTGCTCAGCTTTAACACCCAAGCAGTGCTTGAATGATATATACACAATAACTGGTTTACCTTCTACTCCTAAACCAGCCATTTCTTACACTCTCCCATTCGGCAGCATCGGCAACGGCAAATACTTGATAGAAATGTGATAAGTTGACCATATTTAGACTTATTTTCCATTCACAGCTCTATGGAAACTGAAAGTGTCAAAGTCACAAGAATAATTATCAACAAGAAACACAGATAATCTTTTGTAGCATCACTGAGAAACATGAAAAGAAAGAAAATCCGTGGGACCGTAATACACGGTGGCCAGTTGTTTTTCTACTGTTGCATAAAATACCAACTAACATCATTATGTTTCAGGAACAGGACTAGTCCCCCCAAAGAGTTCAGTTTGGGGTAGATGCTGGAGAGTTATCTGACACAACAGTTTTACAAACGAGTGGTGAAGAGTTATCATTTCCGCCAGGTCCTTATTTTTAGTCTATGACCCCATTGGGGAGAGACTTGCCCTCACTTCCTGTGCCGCCTGCCTGTAGAGTGTAAGGGGCTGTTATCACTGGAAAAGCAAGGAACATATAACAGTTCAAACATTCTTCGCCATACTAAAAAAGGCGTTTTGTTTGTGTCTATGTCCCCTTTACAGATAATTTCTCATCACTTCTTGTCTTGACCAGAAATAGTAGGGGGGGAAAAAAACAAACACCTTGACCAAGGCTTTAAGCCTTCTACTTTCTAATCAAAAATTTGGCTGCATCTGGCTTTAAATATTGTGACATTGTAATATTAATTCCAATTATGACTAATGATGAGCACACTGGCCTAAGTCTGGTTTGCTTGGATGTTCATCAAGCCCAGCCGGATGCCCAGGTTTGGCAAATGAACCAACCCCATGATCATCTGTGTCCCAGCAACCAATGACATTGTGCAACCCAAACAGCCTGATTGGTTGTTAGGATGCTAGCAACTTGGGAGCACAGTGTCACTGGTTGCTAGGACACAGACGGATGCACCATAGCAACCAATGACACAGTGGGGCTGCCAGGACCTTAGCAACCCACAAAGCATCATTGGCTGCTAAGATGATGGCGGCCCCACAGCAGCATAGGCGCCTGCCTCCCTCGCAGCAACCAATGGCGCTGTGTGGCTTTGCCACCAGCCAACCAATGATGCTGTGTGGGCTACACAGCGTCAGTGGTTGCTAGGACACAGAGAGAGGTTCTAAGGGCACACAAACTGACCAAGTCTTTTGTGCATATGCTGACTGTGAACCGCTTGTGTTCAGGTTAAACTCATGGTTTACCCGAACCCAAAGCTCAAACATAGCGAGGACCAATAAAAATGTTCCATGTGTGACCCTAACAAAGGAGTTGCTTTGAGTGACAACAGTTGCGTGCTTACAGGCTCCAGCAATGGAAACCCATCCATTATTATAGCCAATATAGTAATATTACAACTGAGACTTCTTGTGACTCCAAAAATTGAGGCTGGGATCCAGAGCTACTGAATGCATATCTAGGTTATAGAACTGAACCAAGAAACAAATGCAAACCGGAATGCAAGCGTTCCATGACAATACAGGCCACTGTCTTCTTAGATTCCAAGCATCCCCCTCCATGGAGCCCTCAGGCTAGATTCACATTTTTCCACACACGTTTTCATGGTTTAGATTTTAAGCTCATTATCAATGCACGTTATCATACGCTGTCATTGTCATCAATGGGTCCTTTTAATGCACAATGGCTTATCAAAAAACTGATATTAACTTTCTTTTGATCATCTTAAACACCCACTATAGTATCAAAATATTGTATTCTGGTAGCTTTATAGTTAATGTGTGTAATGATAGTATCTAGTATATTATGTTTTATTTCACGAGTATTTATTTTATTTTTTACACCTTTACATGCAGGCCAAGCTGTTCAGAAAGAAAAAGTTGCAAGGGTTGCCCAATAAACTCTCATCACACATGTTCCTGGACCAGAGTAAAAGGGTGCTGTAACAACTGCAGCAGGTCAGCTGGTATTAGCAAATGGATAACAACATATGTAACCAGCACACCATGGATCAACAGCCCCAAATTACTGCAGCGATCACATCACATGCAACGTTTGAGGGCATGCAGGACCTTTTCATCAGGCATGTGATCATAAATGTTCTTATCCAGTTGCAAGGGTTGGGACAAACTGTTACACTGACAGGGGTGATCACAGTGGACATCTTTATATCACATGGTGGCTATAATTGCTTAAAAGGTTTTAGCTAGGGTTGGGCTTTAATGTGTTGCTAGGCAGGACATAGTCCAGGAACCAGTGTTCTATCAAAGTTTGTGACTGCGTTAGAATGCGTGACCGGCGACGTGGTCACACATTTTAACCTAATCACGCCCACTTTTTCAGAGGTGGAATATGTGACCGGCAAAAGGTGAAGAATCCCAGCTGTTCCAGGGCAGATTGGCATCGCAGATGATATGTGCAGGAGAACCGATCTGCCCTGGAACAGCTGATCGGTCCTGAAGTGTAACTTCTATCCGACTTTGTGACTGCGATCTTACATTCCACAAAGTCGGATAGAAGTGATATTTCAGGACCGATTAGCTGTTTCAGGGCAGATTGGTTCTCCTGCACATATGATCTGCAATGCCGATCTGCCCTGGACAGCTGAGAAAGAGTTGGAATTCTTCTCCTTTTGTCGGTCACATATTTCACCGTCGAAAAAGTGGGCGTGATTATGTTAAAATGTGTAAACACGTCGCCGGTCACGCATTCTAAACGCAGTCACAAACGTTGATAGAACACTGGTTCCTGGACTATGTCCTGCCTAGCAACACATTAAAGCCCAACCCTAGCTAAAACCTTTTAAGCAATTATAGCAACCATGTGATATAAAGATGTACCCGCTGTACCTGCCCCTTCCCCCGTCCGTTCAGTCAGCGCTGGCAGATCAGAGCGGGGGGAATCCAGCCCCTCCCCTGTCGCGGCAGAGAGCCGTGACAGGATCGAGAGGTGAGCGAACGCGGGTATGTGTTCGCTCACCTCCCGATCTACTGAGCCGACCTGTGACAGTCTCATTGTAACAGGTCGGCTAGAACTATGAGGCTAGTGGAAATCACTCATCTCATAGTTCTCCTTTAACAACAGTTGCTTTTGAACATTTAACGAATTCTGCTGTTTTGCTGATACTCGCTCCATGGCTCCGAGCGCCAACAATCATCCCACATTCAAAGGCTGTTAAATTGCGTTGTTTACCCGTATCTTCAGAAAAAAAATCACTTCTACTGTCGTGGTAAACAACCTGCTTACCTATTTATAATGGTCTGGCCCTCCAGCAACTTCAGCACGAAATTATAGCTAATTAGCCTACAAACGTCAGGTGGTCATAATAATCTGGCCACCCAGTGTATATACATATAAGATTATAAGACGCTCTAATTTGTCTATTTTAAAAATGGAGATTTTTTTTTTTACGTCCATTAAATTATATTTCACCGCTATAAAATAAAAAATATGCAAATATGCTGTAAAATCCGTGATCTATTGCTGCCTGTGAATCTAAATGCTCATTTCCCAGAATCCTTTACTGATATAATATACAGTATTCATGTGCAAGACCAGTAATGTGCTGCAGTGAGCCGTCCACACACGCTGCATTGGGGAATCTCTACGAGCACAAGTCATCATAGAGGCTCACATTAGACAAACGTAAAATGATATTTTACTATTTCTAGGAAATATGGTTAAAAGCTAGACAGCATCCCCCCGACAGGCGATTCTAAATCGAATTTTACTGAGCTTATATAATGTATTCATTATTTTACTCATCTAAAACGAAGAAAAAAAAAAGAAAAAAAACACTATTGGATTGGCAGACATTTTCGGTACTCTGATCCAAGAAAACAAAACAAAAAAATGGTTAAAAAAATAAATGGCATTGTAAACCAAATGTACACATTTTAAAAAAAATTGAAAAGCAGTATCCATTTCCTGTTTGATATTTAATGCTTTACGTGGCAATAAATACAGTCAGCAGGGCATGATGCATACTCAATAAACAGAGCTTTAGTGGTGATAAATAGACTACATGAAAAGGACCTGAAATGATATTCTACTTAAAGCAACTATCTCACGACCAGCAGGTACCGTCTGTGTTTTCTTATTGCATCCATTCTCTTCACATCTTCCAGAACCAAACACATCAGCATCAACATATTCCGTACCAACTGGCCACTATCTATAGCCCTAATGGCTTTTCCACATCATACACAGTCTCCATACACCTATGTATCTCCGGCATGCATTAGTGAACGGATAGAAATCAACAGCTCGAAGCCATTGGGCAGTAAAACACTACAAAGCCCCTCGGCCATCATAAAAGTCTACCATGCGCCGTACCCTTATGCACAACCACTTAGCCTTCTGAACTGTCAATCACCCACTATGCCAGGATGAAGAATAAAACCCTGATTGGGAGGTTCTGCAGCAGCTCAGGCCTTTCTGCCCCAGCTTTGATCCTGGAAACAGTGAGAAGGGCCACTGAGACGCTCGCATGCTACAACCCCCTCCCACGGCTCTAACATGCAACCACATATGCAGCATGAAATTATTACAATATGGCCACTAACAGCTTTATTTAATAAGGCAGCCAACGGAGCGAGAGCGATGTGCAAAGTGCGGTAACCATAGCAACCAATCAGAGGTCTTTTATTGGTGCACATTAGTGAGAATGGAGAGAAGGTGAATGCTGATTGGTTGCCAGGGGTGACGGCACAGCAGCCTGAAAGTATCAAATTGCTTGATTGTCATCCACAACCTATTCTTTAAATTAAAAAAAGAAGAAAGAACAATAAAAAAAACACATCAGACTCAATTCAAAGCTGGAGGCACACAGGCTTTTTTTTTTCCGCTACAACCCACCCATGCTAGCGATCAAGAGTGTTTTTTTTGTAGTTTAAACCAGCACTATGGCCTTGGGTTGTGCTTTGCTACACATCGCGAATGGAGAGCGACCGCCGCTGGCGATTTTCGCTGCCGAATCGCTTTAAAAATAAGATTCCACGGGCGACCATTATGTGGTAAAAAAAACGCCGGCGTGACATCAGCCTTAACGGTAGGATCTTTTAGCCTTGTGGGTTATTTTCAGATCTCATTGGACTCGGCTGGACGTAACCTTAGGAAGGAGCCTCATCGCGGTGCGTTCCGGCGAACGAACGTCTGTAGAAACGTTCGTACAAAATTCTAACCGTGTATAACCGACTTTGGGAATTGAGTCTGATGTGAGACGATGATGATCAGAAAGCCCTTGTAAGCTCCTCCCATATTGATCGGCGACCCCCTATGATGCCCCCCAGCAGATGAGTGGTCACCCCAGCCTGGGCATGGTGAATGGCACTTACTGTAGCAGAGGTGAGGCTGTTATCTGCCAGGCTCAGGTGGTGGGGCTCCCATCTCCTTAGGAATTTGGAGGTGAGGATCTTGCTCAGGAAGGTCCTGGGGTGTCTGATGACACAGACCTGGATGTCCCCCTCTTGCAGCAGTTTATACCTCATGCCATTGAAGTGCACCAGGGTCCTCCTGCAGGGCACAGCACCCATCTTGCCCCCCTCCGGAGCAGACATCTCCCCCAGCAGTGGTTTGTTCTCCTCTATCTGTCTGTGATCGCTGCCCCCACATGAGCTGCTGGTAAAATCCATAGCAACTAGTGAAGGAGACGAGCTTCAACTCCCCCCCCACCACCCCCCTCCAAACCCCGACAATCCAACAACAGATCGCGATCCCTCAGTCACAGAAGATCGTCTTCCAGAGCTCACAGGATCCCGGGCATTTCCAGGGCACGGCGTGATTAAATCCACATTTTATCCAACAGCTGAAGCCGCAACCCCCCCTTTTAGATCCAGACAGTCCGGGGCGGCCGGGTTCCCTTTGTGGTGTGCTCGGATTTCAGCATGGATCGTATGTGTTCTGTGTGTCAGTGTGTAGATAGATGTATGTATGTGTGTGTGCGAGAGAGTGAGTGAGTGTGTGTGCGGGGATGCGTGTGTGTGTCACAGCCAAGCAATTGGTAAAAGATTGCAGCAACTTCTCGCCCCCGATTGGCCGGCCCGGTGTCACGTGGTGGGTGAATGACGTCAATGGCAGAAGCAAGCGGATCAGGATGCACATTCTGAGTGTGTGTGTCTGCTGCATGGGAGGGGAGGCTGTCATTAATGGGAGAGCTGGGGACAGGGCACAGCCTGGGCTCCATCTCTAGATCACCTGAGTCTTATAGGTCCCTGCCTGATAGAGCAGACAGCAGTGTGTGCAGGATACCCCAAGGCCACCTTATACAGTGTATGCATGGATGTGGCCCCTGTAGGGACCTGGTATGGGTCACATGTCACCAGCTGCAAGGTGGGAGCATAATTAATAATAAGAATTTATTGTCATCGTTACAAACATCCAATGAAAAAAAAATCCCACTGCTCCTGGATAATTGCAGTCATCACTTAAAGGAGAACTCCAGGCATGTGCAACATTAACCCTTGCAGTGGGGCAACCCCTGCGATGCAAGGGTTAAGTGCTTACTTTTGGTCTAGGATATAAAATAAAAAAACATACTCGCCCAATCCTAAGTCCTGCCTGGCTGCTGGATCGGTCCCTGCAGCCTCTTCTCCCCCTGGGCTCCGGCAGTCTAAGGACCCGTGATGTCATCACGTCCATTCACTTGAATTGGACATGAGGACGCCAACTGATGTTCCACAGCCAGAGTGGAGGGTAAGAAAAGTGAGTGGTCACCACCAGGGACCGAGGATCGGGTGAGTATATCGCATTTGCACGCATTTGTTTGCCACGTGTGTCGCACGTCGCCCATTGATTTCAATAGGTTCCTGCATACATGACAAACGCGGGAAAGTAGCTCATGTAGCAAATTTAGGGGTCCCGCGTTTTTCTCCTTCGCATTTAAACGCGCACAAATGTGGCAAAACATGCGTTTGGGGTGCCATTAGCTAGCACATTGTACGTTTTTGACGCATTCCTTGAACGCGTAATTTGTTCCCATGTTTGGCGCACGTTCACGGAATGCCTGTGTGTGAACGGGGACTAAGTCAATTCATGTTGTTCGATCCAGACCGGCAACTTTAATACCCCACAACTTGAACCGGCAGACATATTAAGCAGGTTTCTTCCGTGCATCGCACATGTGCATTACCAGGCGTACGATTCTTTCCTTCATCAAAAATCACATTTACGGTTAGAATTTTGTTGGTTCAGATAAGAAATAAGAAAAAAAATTGCATCCCGCCCTTTTCATCTTCTCGTCACTAAGATTGAAAAACAAACGCCGATTAAACCCTACTAACCATTGTATGAGTGCAAGGTGGTCCTTAAGGTGTATGCAGTCTGAGGTGATGATGTTCTGGATGGGGGTGGGGGGGGAGGGGGCAGGGAATTGTTTGTTATCCGAAGGGGGGACACTGGACCGCTCCATCCGGCATCCCGTCCAGCTCACTCATGTCATTGGTTGCCAGGAGCTCAGCGGGACGCACATTAGAGTATCCCCGCTCAGCTTCTGGCAACCAGTGACGTCAGTGAGCTGGGCGGGAAGCCGCACAGAGCGTCACAGGTTGCTAAGAGCTTTTAGCTCTGTCCGGCATCCCGTCCAGCTCACTAACGTCACTGGTTGCCAGGAGCTCAGCGGGATGCAAGCTAGAGCGTCCCCACTCAGCTTCTGGCAACCGGTGACGTCAGTGAGTTGGGCGGGAAGCTGCACCGCACAGAGCGTCACAGGTGGCTAAGAGGTTTTAGTTCTGTCCGGCATCCCGTCCAGCTCACTAACGTCACTGGTTGCCAGGAGCTCAGCGGGATGCAAGCTAGAGCGTCCCCACTCAGCTTCTGGCAACCGGTGACGTCAGTGAGTTGGGCGGGAAGCTGCACCGCACAGAGCATCACAGGTGGCTAAGAGCTTTTAGCTCTGTCCAGCATCCCGTCCAGCTCACTGACGTCACTGGTTGCCAGGAGCTCAGCGGGATGCAAGCTAGAGCGTCCCCACTCAGCTTCTGGCAACCAGTGACGTCGATCAGCTGGGCGGGAAGCCGCACCGCACAGAGCGTTGCAGGTGGCTAAGAGATTTTAGCAACCTGGGACTTTGTGGCCGCCCCCACCACCACCCCACAACTCCACCGGTGAAATGCCGCCTGGGCCACCTCATTAGAACGTTCCAAAAGTGACAAAGTTTAAGCAAAATTCTACTGGTGTATGGCAGCTTTACCTGACAGATTTGTATTTACCATTCCTGTGATCTAGGACGGACAGCCGGTTCAGTAACCTCACTTTTCAGTCTGCCGTTAAGTGATCACAACGTGGTCACCAACCTGAACTCAGCCAGCTGATTAGATAGCCAAGGTTCATCACATGAATATATCATATTGGTGGGGCCTATGACAAAACATAGTGAACGGCACACTGTCCACTGTATACACAGATGGAGTTGTAAAAGATTTTCCCAGCCCAGCATGGGTGTGTTAGCAATAAGGATTGAGTACAAAGCTGCTTTTGTGTCAGTGATTAGGAACTTAGGTAAGGATCAGTAAGGATTTGCAATCACCAATGTATTATGATCTTAAGCACAGATACCACTCCTTCACCAGACTCCTTTCCATTGGCAGCCTGCAATGAAGTATTTATTTCCTGTAACTGTCACTTTGAATTGTGTAACTTTATTGTGCACTACGTCATGGTTCTTCATCACTTGCAAATGCATTGGGTGTGTATGTATGTGTCTTCTGATTGGCAATTTTAACCAGCTACACTGCATGCAGATAAAAAAAATTAAAAAAACACCAGTTCCACCAACCACACCAACACCAGGTAAGTGTTCATTTAAAAAAGTGTATTGTATTTTTGAGAGTGACTAGTGCAGAGCTAGGCAAACTCTGGCCCTCCAGCTGTTGAGGAACTACAACTCCTATGAGGCATTGCAAGATCCTCACAGGCATAACTCTCAGAGACAGATGCATCATGGGATTTGTTGTTTCCCTGAAGTTGGAGGGCTGAAGTTTGCCCACCCCTGGAGTGTTTGAGTTCCTAGCATTTAGCAAGGACCCTCAATGGATAGTGCAAAGGTCTCTTTGCTTCTCCTCCCCCTCACCTTTTTCTCTTTGCAGGTTGCTATTGGCTTTTGCAGCAGGTTTCTTCCTCCATTGAGGTGGGATATTATTGGTGGCTCTTTCCTACTCATCGCTGCTTACTGATTGACCCCCACTGCTCCTGTTCAGTCAGCATTTGAGGAGGACTATGGACCACGCAGGGGCATCCCTAGATTTCTTGCCGCCTGAGGTGGAGGTAGGGGGTGTTCCTGGTAATGGCAATTAGTGGTGCATGTTCCGTGGGGGGTGTTGGCTTGTGTTGCCGGCAGGAGGGGGGGGATTGGGCGTATTGTGGTACACGGCGTCCACCCAGCTCACAGACATCACTGGTTGCCAGGAGCTGAGTGGGACGCCAGCCAGAACATCCCACTTAGCTCCTGGCAACCAGTGACGTCAGTGAGCTGTGCGGGACACTGGCCAGAGCGTCACAGGTTGCCAAGAGCTCATAGCAACCTAGTATGCTCTAGCCAGAAAGGGGGTGGCAGGCACACCTGCTAACCCCCTTCCCTCCTACGTGACCCAATGAGATGCTGCCTGAGAGTTCCATTTTGGTGGACTTGATTGTGATTAATTGGAGGTAATTAGATTTAAACAGACACATCCGCTTACATCCGACTCCACATAGATCTAACATGGGTCCAGATAGTTCAGTTTTTTCCTCCATCTTGCGATCAAGGAAAAAAAGTAACAGAGACAGATATGTACTGCTCCAATCAGCAGGTGATCCATGTATGGAACCCCTGCTGATCGGAACAATGGTGGCCACTTGAAAGGGGCCCAAGACATGAAGATACCTTTCTGTTTTCAGAAGACTCTACTGTGCTCTGCAATGGTTCAGTGAAGGTCTTTTTGGCTACTTTTAGCTCACCTCACTTTAGCCTGTTTGGACATACAGCAAACTCCCCGGTATTCAGCATCCACAGGGATTGG
Organism: Nanorana parkeri; assembly: GCF_000935625.1. NCBI lineage: Eukaryota > Metazoa > Chordata > Amphibia > Anura > Dicroglossidae > Nanorana > Nanorana parkeri. The sequence goes on from NW_017306463.1 coordinate 586,124, forward strand.
TAGATTCCAGATAAATGTAGTTTTTGGTTGCTTGAGAGTTACTATTAAAGATACTGTAGGTCTAGCTAATACCATACCATAACATAACATAAACCCTGTATTGACTTCATATTAATATTGAAATGCCGCAATCAAAAGCAAATGAATACAAATAGACACACTTAAGACAAATAGACACACGATCATTTCCAGAATAATACATGCCGCAGATCAGCAGAACAGTGAGTACTCTGTTTTTTTCTGGTTAGATGAGAGTTCTGATTAGTTGAATACCGGATAACAGAGAGTTTACTGTAATTTGCTAATAATGAAATAATGTTTTAGATAGGAATGCACCGATACCGATGCTAGTATCGGTGCCGATGCCGAGTATTTGGGCGAGTACTTGCACTCTCCCAAATGCACCAATGCCTAGGCCGATACTTCTGGTAGCAGGAAGCCGGGCAGTGAGTCATTACACGCTGCCCGGTTTCCTGATTGGCTGGGAAGCCGCTCCATGCTCCCTTGTCACTTGTGACGAGGGAGCATGGAGCCGGCTTCCCAGCCAATCAGGATACCAGGCAGCGTGTCATTACACGACCTGTGTCATTACACCTGGTGACGAGGGAGCATGGAGCCGGCTTCCCGGCCAATCAGGAAGCTGGGCGCCGTGTATTGATGCGTTGCCTGGCCAGCTTCTCGGCCAATCAGGAAGACAGGGAATGCGTCATTGGCCAGAAAGCTGGCTTCATGCTCCTTCGTCACCAGGTGATGAGGGAGCATGGAGATGGCATCCCTGCTAAACGGGAAGCTAGGTGGCACGTCTTTATACACCGCCTGGCTTCCTTAATGGGACTTCCAGTATCAGTATTCGGTATCAGCGAGTACCGAAAAAAAAAGATTGGTACTCATATTCGATACCGAAAAAACTGTATCGGTGCATCCCTAGTTTTAGACATAGCACACCCGGTTTATGGTATTTTTATGGTATGTTTTTATCCTGAAATCCCATCTTCTAAACATTTGCTGCATATATAAAATGTATAGGTGCCTCCAGCAAGGGAGCGGTTAAGGTCCAGCAGTCTTAGAAATAGACACAGAGCCATCCATTCATGTGACTGTAGACTTCCGGGTGTGTGACCTGTTTTGACTGAATGGCATTTACAGATTCCAATGCCAAAAATACTCTGGGAGGGACAATATCCAAAGCCTGGTCCTTGCTGTCCTGAATGGTGAATGAGGATTCCTTAGAAATCCCTGACTCCTATTCCTGTTTCCCTGAGAACACTGATTTGGCACTTTGAAGGCACTTTGAGATCTATATAAAGACGAGAGAGGGAAGACTGATAATAGTCGTGGGTCTAGCTACTTTGTAGTGGAATAGGGGTCCAAAAAGTATTCCTTTCCCCTGGTTAATGTCTCCTTCTTATGTCTAAGCTGTGCTTAAAGGAGAACTATGAGGTGAGTGCTTTTCACTCACCTCATAGTTCTAGCCGACCTGTGACAATGAGACTGTCACAGGTCGGCTCAGTAGATCAAGAAGTGAGCGAACACATACCGGCGTTCGCTCACCTCTCGATCCTGTCACAGCTCTGCCGTGACAGGGGAGGGACTGGATTCCCCCCGCTCCGATCCGCCAGCGCTGTCTGGCAGATCGGACGGGGGAGGGTACAGCTGGCTATGCCTCTAGATAGGCAGATCGAGCTGTCACTCACGCAGCTGGGTGGATCCAGACACTATTGTCGGGATCCGCTTCAGCTGCGGCGTCTCAGTATACCGCGAGCTGTAGCTCGCGGTATACTGAGCTTAGGGTGACGGGAGGATGCTATTTTGTGTCCTCCCGTTACCCTAAGGAGAACTATTGGGAAAAGCCTTAACCCCATAGTTCTCCTTTAAAAATTCATTTTTAAAAAAAGTAGCAGTATAGTCATGGTACGGCCATACCGCTAAATGGACCTCTCAAACCAGAGGGAGCTTCACTTCCTCCCTTCAGCTGTGGTGAAACTACAAATTACATCACGCATCTGCCCCTGGAAGTCATACATGTGGCTGTCAGAGTCTTGCAATGCCTCATGGCAGTGGAGTATTCTGGTTTGGGGCTGCCCTGGGCAAGACAAAACTCTGCGCCCC
>NW_017306463.1:588247-618337 GCF_000935625.1 Nanorana parkeri
CCCCCCCCACTAAATTTACCCTACCCGACTGTGGTCTCAGGTGGGCTCTGCAGGGTTTGTGGGGGGCTTTCCAGGCTGCAGAGCCCCCTATGGATTCTGCAAAGCCCTGCACAGATCCTGCAATGCCCCCTGAGACCCGGCAAAGCCTGCAGGATCTCAGGAAGGCTCTGTAGGATCTGTGGTGGGCTTTGTAGGCTGCAGAGCACACTATGGATCCTGCACAGCACACCTGAGACTCTTTGGTGGGCTGTGCACAATATATGCTGGGCTCTGACAGCACAGTCCTCGTGGATGGCCTCCTCATCCTCGGTGTCCAACACGGCCTCCTTGTCATCTTCGCTGCCCAACTGGAGCTCCGGTGATGCCTCCCGCCCCCTCCGTCGGTGTCTCTGCCCCCTGCCTCCTCCATCTTTGCCCCCCGCCTCTTCCGTCTCTGGGGCCACTCGACAAATTTTCTTCTCTCATAGGGGCCGCTTGCCAAATTTCATACTATAAAATAAAATGTAACTATCTGGTTTGGTACTACAGGCACACAATAAGGTCCCTGTAGGTTTAGGTGTGATTAGGGGTTCCTGCATCAGAAACTTGCGTTTTACTGCAGCAGAAATCCCTAATCTGGTGTTTACACGCGGTAGCTATCACCCATTCAAGTTAATGATCAGGTGACAGCAGCTCCATGTAAACGCCTGCACACTGCATGTAATGATACGTGATATGATTATATGCGGTTCGAAAACACTCTCCCTGGATGCACAATCATTATATATATATATATATATAAAAACAACCCCAGTCCGTGTCCCCCACACACATTTAAAGTAATTCCCAGTCCCCCCCTTCCCCTGCACCTAAAATACAATACAGAGCCCTCTCCCTTGTTGCAGGGAGGAGGCTGTGAGGCGGCACGTCGGTCCCGGTGGTCGATTGGTAAGGTCTGCTGCATACCTTCCCAATCGATCCTGCACAATCCTTTCTGCCAGCGTTCACTGAAAGAGAGCTGGCCGAAAGGATCCGAGTGCTGGGTTGCCGGCGCAGACTCAGCTACACGGTCTGCATCCGACAGAGATGCAGACCATGTAGCTGCTCCCGCAAGTCAGGTATGCGGTCCGTGACCGCGTACCTGACTTCTGAGCTGGCTGCGGGTCACAAAGTACATTGAGACCCCGGCATTTTTGCCGCTCCCTTAGAATCTGCCGCCCGAGGTAAACGCCTTGTTTGCCTCGCGGCAGATACGCCCCTGCCTCATGGGACTTGTAGTTTCCCCAGAGCTGGGGAGCCAGAGTTTGGCTACCCCTGCCTTAAGTAGGCTTTACACTGTGAACTTCGGCTGGTTCTTGCTGAACCGGCCAAAGTTCCCACAGTGGGTGACCCTGTCAGCACCCTTCCGCCCCGCGTCCCTCGATCAGCTAAATAAAGCAACAGGTTGGAAAAATCTTCTGCCGAACGGAGCTTGCAGCCAATCAACTAAATCTTCCATTCGGGTATTCTGACAGCGGCTGTCAGCCACTATCAGAATACAATGCAAATTAGCCGGGGATTCCTCCATCCACGCTCATCAGCATTGATGGAGGAAACTGTTGTATGTCCTTCATTCAGCCTGCAGGTGGAAAGAGCCGCCATGACCATGTGTACCTACCGTAGCTTTAGACTGATGTGAGGTGGTTGTAGTAAAGACAGACCCTGCCACTTAGTCATTCTGAGAAAGGGCATGGGCAGGCTTACATTAATGCAGTCTGTCATTATGATGTGTGTGGTCCTCCTCAACATATTATAGGTCAGGTGGTACATATCATGAACAAATAAAAAATAGCTCTGTTCCCAGAAACCAGTAAAAGCTTTCCTGTAACCCTCCGCCCATGGCTGCACCTGGGTTGCAGATCAAGGACAACTCTCCTCTACTGGAGTATATAGGAGACTTAGAACTGATGGATGTTGTTTAATGGACATTTCTGTGTACAGCCATGGTGCAATCTTCACACCTGGTCTCATTTACAGACTTAAAAGTTAGGCTAGAGCAGGGGTGCCCAATAGGCCCAATAGGCACCCCTGGTAGATCGTGAACGGCTTACTGACCAGTGTCCTGTCCTCCCGTGGTGCTCGTGCGGCTCCTGGCTGAATGTGTCAGACTCCGCAGATGGGAAGGGGCGGGACACCTCTCCCCGTGTGCAACATCAGCCACACAAGCACCGCGGGAGGACAGGATGCCGGCGCATGAGAGGAGACCTGGGAACATGCTGCAGTGGAGGAAAGAAAAGACAGACAGGAGAGAGACAGCAGAGAAAGTGAGAGAAGAGACAGCAGAGAAAGTGAGAGAAGAGACAGCAGAGAAAGTGAGAGAAGAGACAGCAGAGAGAGAGAGAAGAGAGACTGCAGAGAAAGTGAGAGAAGAGACAGCAGAGAGAGAGAAGAGAGACTGCAGAGAAAGTGAGAGAAGAGACTGCAGAGAAAGTGAGGGAAGAGACAACAGAGAGAGAGAAGAGAGACTGCAGAGAAAGTGAGAGAAGAGACTGCAGAGAAAGTGAGAGAAGAGACTGCAGAGAAAGTGAGAGAAGAGACAGCAGAGAACGTGAGAGAAGAGACAGGGGAGAGAGCGAGGAGAGAGAGTGCGAGGAGAGAGAGAAGAGACAGCCAAGAGAGAGGGCCAGTTCATACCACAAAGTCTGCATTCCAGAGTGTTCAGCCTCTAGAACGCACTTCAACGCAAGCCAGCCGGCTCCCTGTGTAAACACAGGCACTAATGTGCCTGCGTTCTGGGTGCGGGCGATCGCACTGCAGGTGGGGGGCGTGGCTGTGGTGCCATTGACTTCGATGCACCGCCACGCCCCTGAATGCAGGTGTTTTTTCGTTGTTAGATCTCATTGAGCTCGTCATTGAAAAGTAGTTCTCCAGACGAAAAATTGTGAGCTCTCCTGGACTTGAGCTTCCAGCCTGTTCCTGTTCAAAAGGTTCTGCCTGACAGATGTTCCATCTGATTAAACTCTGGATTACTCCTGTGATTGGTTTGGACTGCATTGGAATTATGTTAGTCTGCACCTCTCCTGATATTCTGTCTCTATTATTGTCCACCATTTATTTCAACCACCTGCCTGAGGACTTTATACTGCTGCACCAGATGTCCAACTTCTTTGTGAGCTGTCACCATCCAGGCATTCATGTGTGTTACACCCTGGTCAGTTAGCGGTATAACATCCACGCTGTCAGTAGCTTTGGCATCGTGACATTTCATGACATTTCCATTGCGTGTGCCAAGTGTCAGTCATGATGATGCAATGGCATGGGTGGACACAGGGCCGGTGCTAGACTACTTTGCGCCCTAGGCAAGACCAGCTACTTGCACCCCTCAGCCCTCCTCCAGAGGCGCAACCCCCAATCCCCCCCTCACGCGGCCCCATTCTCCTGCCAGCTATCTTCCGCAGGCAACAGGTGAATGTAAGCAGCCGAGAGCAATATCTAGACTGCTATTGGCTATTGTAATTCGAAATAGCCAATAGCAGACTGGCTATTGAAACCCCACCACTGAGCAGATGAGCGGACCTTTCAGAGAAAGTTGTCTCTCAGTTCCACTCCTCTGCTCAGTGGGCCGGTACAATAGCCAGCCTGGTATTGGCTTTTGCAATTTGAAATAGATGGGGGGCGCTGTGGAGGGGGTAATTGTTCGAGGCTGCCTCCTAGGCAGCAGTGTGCCCTAGGCGGCTGCCTAGTGGCAGCACCGGCCCTGGGTGGACACAAACACTGACTACCAATGATCTTGAAGCCGGGAAGGCAAATATCACTATTAGGCATGGGTTATGGGTTCAGCTAATTTGCATTTTAACAGACTTCCCACCATGTTCCCCCACATACAGAACTGAGTTAATTCATCCCTCCTGGCAAATTAATGGAGCAGCGGGGGAGAGTAAATGAAAGGTATGTGCTTGCTGTCAGGCAGGGGGGATTAAAGCAAACCTATTGCATGGCCAAAGCACAGGTTTACTTTAAAAGTTACCATACCAACACCCTAATCAGACTAAACGTGTTCAAGGATGCACCCCCCATTCCCCCATGACTGCACATGGGCCACACAGCTACTCTGGAACTAAACACTGTTCTTTAAAAGGCAGAAGTGTGTTCTTTGGGTTTTTAGCTCTGGTGGCAAATGAGGACATCGGGGAAGCTCAGGGAAGGATCTAGTGGTGCCTGCCACGACGTCAACCTGTTACTTTGCCTAATTCAAGCAAAACACAGCTTTGCCTTATGCGAATACTTTTCATAATTGGCTCCTGAAATGGAGCACACATACAACTCATAAGCTTTGCCTATCAATTGCATAGCTGATGTTTTGCATGTCTTCTCTTCCTGACAAGAACACAAAACCAGAACAGACAGTTTAGATAGCCATCGCATGGAGCGAATATGTTTTGTTTTGTAAATTCAAAATATCCTCCTGATATGGTTTTGGCTGAGCTTATTGCAAATTCAGCTACTGCACATCCTGTGATCTTAGGTTGATGACATTGAAAGCAAATCTCACACAAAGCATAACATTTTAATGGATATAAAAAGCAACAAACTATTTACCTGTCTACGTCTTGTTTTTTTAGGTAGCAACTTGATATAGGTGGTGTATTTATAGAAAAGGTTGAGTCCATGTTCATTGACCTGCATTCATTCTTCATTTTATAAGGTTTCCTGGCAGGGAGCACAGTGGGCATTTGAATCTCAAATTCTTATTGGCAGGGTGATGAGTACCAGTAAATACGTGTGGCTGAGCAAGTAAAACTGAACATAGCGGGTCTTCCATTTAAATTAATGGTGGGTCACCAATACAATGAATGGTTTTGTATTGATAAATACATGTTTTTAAAAGCAATCAGGGCTAGAGAATGTAACCTATTATCGACATGGCATATGTAGTTAGGCCATGGATATTTAGTTGAATAATGGAAAATTTAGATGGTGGACAAATTAGATGGTTGTATGATACTGGGTTCCTGGTTAGAGGAGACACTGGTCCAAGAGACATTGTGAAAAAGTCCTACATGTATAGCTGACCATTCTCTACTGCATGTGGTCCGCTAGTTGCCAATGAACATCTGAATGATGCTTAAAGCAGACCTTTACCCATATCTTTAAAATGACAGCAAACACACCTTTAGAAATGTTTTGTAATGACAATCTACAAACACATACTTCTAGATAATTGCCGGCTTTGTATTCTTTGCATACCTTAATTCTCTTTTCTTCCCCAGTCTTCTGACAGTCGCCTAAGGGCAGATTACTAGATCTTCTTTTACTTCCTGGATTTCTAGCATATGTGACTAGGACATGTGACCATGCACAGGGGAGGAAAATGCCTTTCCCTGAGATCTGAGATCTCATGAGATTCCAGATGAGATTTCCCAGCAATGCTCTACTGATGACAAGGCAATCCCAGTGTGCATTGCGTTGGACAACTGAAGTCATTTTGGCCTTTCAAAGCAGGAAGTGAATGCTCTGCAAGTGTATTTCACAATCCCAGCATTTTACACCTGACATGTCTATGTTATTATTAATCATCATACATAGGGGGATGCATTGGTAGAATTTGATTTTTGAGTGTATTTGATTTTTGGGTCCGCTTTAAAACTAAAATGCAGGGCGAAAGCAGTAGATGCTTACCTACCCTTTGTTCCCTAGGTGCCCTGCCCTATGCATAAATGCTATTTTTTTTTTTAATGAAGAAATGTGCATTTATTTGTTTATTTAAGTTGTCATTTCCCTTTAACCTTACCTCTTAAAAATACAGCCATGCTTTACCTCGCTGGCAACTGACTATGTGCTTTTAAGACTTAATTTTTTACTCTAATACATAAAAGCAAGCAGTTAGTATCAACTCTCTTACTGGTTCCAGTGTATTATTATTATTATTATTATACAGGATTTATATAGCGCCAACAGTTTGCGCAGCGCTTTACAATATAAGGAAGACATTACAATGACAATACAATTCAGGATGGTAAGGAGGGCCCTGCCCGTGAGTGCTTACAATCTAAAAGGAAGGGGCAAGCGACACATGAGGAGGTATCTGTAAAGCAGAAGGTCTTTTGAAGAGCGCAGGGGACGGTTAGGGTAATACTTTGAGACCAGGTTTGAGATTAGGGAGAAACACTTATTTCTAGGGCTGTAGCTAACGATTATTTTCATAATCAATTAGTTGCCCGATTATTTTTTTTAAACTAATCGATTGGTTGCATTAAATAAAATATCTCTCTCTCCCTCTCCTCAACTAACTGATAATGAGAATAGTTGCCAACTATTCTCGTAATCGATTATTATTGATCTAATCGTTTCCTTGTTTCAGCCCTACTTATCACCTTGGACAGTTACAATGAATTACATACTTAGAATATCTTTTGTCGCGACTGCCATTTCTCAATCCCCTGTTTGCGTTGACAAGACATAGTTGAGTAACCTTGAAAGAGACATACACAAATTCACCCGTTGCAAGACAGCTTGTGTAAGAAAGAGTATGACATCAGCAGTCTCATCTTTGTGTTTAACATGTTATGGTATTACCAAGAAGTTGCACGTCACTTAAAGTTCAACACTGGTGCCAAAGAAGATACTTTACCCCTTGAACAGGAAATATTTCTGCGCCTTGTCACCTGAGCACTACTAAGCCAGCAGGTGGTGTGTTTTGCGTGATTTCAGGTTAAGCCAAATGTTAAAGCTGAACTCCAGACACATACATTTTCATTGAAATATATTCCATAATAGCCACAGAGGATATAAGTCTCATTTGTGTGCACCAAATGCCTTTGTAAACCCAGATTTGTGAGATAAAAGTAGCAGTGACATCATCATAGGCTGTCCAGAGAGCAGAGCAGTGGGAGGGGCCCGGCAGGCTATACCCACTACAGGCTGCCTGCAGACAGTACAGAAGGGGGTGGAGTCAAGACCAGTCACCTTGCACAAGGAGAGAGAGCAGCAGTGACTGGTCTTTATTACAGTAAGCTCCTACACAAAGGTAACAGTGTACACTGGATTACTGCACAGATCTGGAAGAAATACACAAAGTACATCAAGATTCAAGTAAGAATACACATGCCTCTGATATTTTTTTAATATTTGCTTATTCTGGAGTTCAGCTTTAATGCCAGTAACATTGCATCATATGTATTGAATAAAAACATTAAAGTAGATGGTGAGTCTAAAACTGTACTCATATGCAACAGTGCTGTATGGATAGCACTACACTGATATTCAAACTTTAAGGCAAAATATAACTTAACATAATAATACATTTTATTATATTGCAGCCATGTGACCTCTCAGACCTCCATCTGTGCGCCTTCCTGTCAGAGCAGCGGGTGGGCACAGATCATATTGTAGTTGTATGGGGAGATGACGCAAACTCAGCAGTAGTCTTTCGGCATTGTTGGATCTTCCACCAATGATGTATCAGTGGAAACTGGCAGGATCAACAGGTAAAAACTAGGGAAGGTGAGACAATCTGCTGAGGGAATTACTTGGATGGCTTCAAGGCAATGCTGTGAACTTTGAGGTTGAATTGCTCCACCGTGCCTGTAGCTACAGAGGTCAGCTAGAGCTTGTTTTGAAGCTAATTTCCAGCTTAATTTAAATACTTGAAGGTGGGCAGCCTGGCAGCAGGATCACAGGATAAAGCATACCTAAACCTAGGAACAATTACCAGTCCTTATATGTAGTGGCTGCATTAGTTTTCTAACTTTATCATTTTCAGGCTTTTTTCCTTTTATTTTCCCCTGGTGATCCTATTAGTACCATATCCTGTCCAAGGATGACAAACAGGGTTAGTCACAAAAGGGTGAAGAGTTTGGAGAAGGCAGGAGAAGTGAACTATCTAGGACAACATAGCTGAACTGGAAAGTGAGCTGAATTGGAGAATGTTTCCAGTTCAGCTATGTTGTCCTAGATTCATCACTTCTCCTTCCTTCTCCAAACTCTTCAACCTTTTGTGACTAACCCTGAAAGTCATTTCCAATCAGCAGGAATTGCGAGTTTTGCTGATTGCAGAGCAACAGGTCTGACTCAGCAGGGGTCATGTTCAGGACTGTAGCTATATGGGGCGAGTGAGGCACTTGCCTCAGGCGCGGCCTGGCTGCGTCCCCCTCTTCTTTGTTGCCATGGCGAGCACAGGGTGCCATTGGCAACATTGGTGCCAGGAGGCTAACACAGCCACGGCTCGGCAGGGAGAAGAGGAGCCGCACAGCTTCTCCTTGGATCCCCGCTGCTCTCCCCCGCCTCTGTATCCTCACTCTCTTTTTATACTTCAAAAGGGAAATGTCAGGGGTCTCTTTAGACCCCTGATATTTCCCCAAAGCCCCCCAACAGTAAAAAAAAAAAAAACACACACACACACTGCTAGACATGTGCAAAGACTATAAATTCGTTTTGGACTAAGGGCAGGTTCACGTTTTGGACTAAGGGCAGGTTCACAACCCGGGTGACACCCCGCAGTGACGTAATCGCGCACGCGCGTGATGACATCACACCACTATTACCTGCTGGCGGCCATCTTGGTGATGGATGCCGGTAGAGAGAGGAGGGGACGTCACCCGGCAGGATAAGGTATGCCGCCGGGTCCCCTCCCCTCTCTCTCGAGCAACTGTCGGGCTCTCTGTCCTTAAACCGAGTGCCCGACTTTTCAGAGGGGGGTGACACCAAAATGACTGTCAGTCATTTGGTGTCACCCCTCCAATGGTGTCACCCAGGTGCAGAATGCACCCCCCTTATGACGCCACTGGGATCAAGCCTGGGCGGTTCCTTTCTGGTTTTCGACAGAGTAAGTTAAGGATAAAAGCTCTACAAGGTTTTATACCTTTTTGTTTTTTTGGTTTTTTTTTGCAGTCTTTGTCCCTTTTACAGAGATATCCTATCTCTTCGTATTGGGACAAGGAGTGATGGGAAATCTCTCCAGTGAGGACACACCCTGAAACATAACTTTTCTATTTTAACCACTTGCTGCCCAGAGCAATTTCTTGCATTTGCACACACATGATAAAATCTGAATTTTTGGCTAGAAAACAGCTTCAAACCCCCAAATAATTATATATTTTCTGAAAGAAGAGGCCCTGTAGAATAAAAAGATGCTAGTTGCAATTTTTTTATGTTGCACGGTATTTGCGCAAATGTTTATAAAACAAGTATTTTTGGGATAAAATACACTAAAATTAGATTTAGTGCACAGAAATATAATATAATGCCCATTTTTTTGGATAAAATATAAAAGATGGGGTCACGCCGAGTAAATATATACCAAACACGTCAAGCCTTAAAATTGCGTGCATCCGTGACACCGCAAAAAACTACAATAACCCAAATTTCCCATAGGCAACGCTTTTACTTTTCAGCAGTTTAGTGCTATCAGAGGAGACCTTCCACGCCCGTCCCGGACTGAAATGGGGACAGTGGTGCCCGGGAAGCCGATGGCGGCACCAGAGGGTGACATGGCGCCGCACCGTACAAGCAATCCTGTGCCTGTATAGACGCCGGCTGTTTAAAATGGTACCAAGAACAGCTGCAGCATAACCACTTCCAGCGGAGGACGTACATTTACGTAAACCCGCTGGAAGTGGTTAAGTAAAATAGGAAATGGTTATAATCCCTGTCAGGTTGTTATTGCTGTTTGTGTCTTCCTGCCCCAGTGACAACCACTCAACTCATTTTTTGTCCTGCTATTGCAAGGACAGGAAGTTAGGTGAAATCTCCCCACACTGCAATAAAAACATTCAGAGGTATTTACTTTGCCCACATCTATATAGAGAAAAGTTTTCGCCGTAGTTAGACTTTTTAAATTTGAAAAATATGTTTCAGTGACTGAAAAATCGCTTGCCTGCTTGCAGATTCCAAGTTCCTATAAAATGAAAGCCTGGAGGCAGTATGGGGGAGCAGATGAGTAGATAAGTAAACTCCCAGTTATTATTATTGTTATTATTATCATCATTATCAGTGAGCAGTTGAGTTGAGCAGTTATTGTTCCTGTAATCTTTAATATTGTTTTCAAAATAACAGCGCCATCTAGTGGCTAAAGGTATTTTCATATACTCAACATATGGAAATCACAACCAGCGGGAATCACAATGGAAAGTGCTAGCAGTGAAAATGGACTTGAACAGAGTTGTGCTGAAGAAATGCTACAGCACAGATGATAAACAATTGCTCACAAGTCTTCCATTGGAGCACCCAGTCAGTTGTGGCTTCTAAAAGCCCTGCAGGCTATAATTTGTGGAGCCAATGAAGTTGTGTGAGATCAGAAATGTAGTAAATGGTTTCAAAATGTGCCTCTTCTGGACGAATACCCCACTGTTCTTTATTCCTCCATAACTGAACCTCTTCTATGTCTGATTGCAGCCTTCATGCTCTCATAGTAAACCAGAGAAATAGCCCCATTGGGCACATGCATGTCACTTTACTTCTCTATGCAATTTTGCAATCCCTAATAATATCAGTCAAAGGGATGGAGTGCTACCTTGCCTAGGTCCCCATTCTACCTTAAAGGAGAGCTTGCAGTGGGGCTAGCCCTGCATTGCAAGGGTTTAAGTGTTCATTTTGGTCATGGGTCAAAAATAAAGAAAATGCACTCACCTGATCCTCAGTCCTGCAGTGGTGACCACTCACCCCTTTTCTCCCTCTGTTCCGGCAGTGGTATGTCCCTCAGTATCCTCACATCTAAAACAGGTGAATGGACCTTGCATAGATGTGATGACATCAGCGGGACTTAGCCCAGGTAAGAAGAGGCTGCAGGGACCGGTCTGGAAGCCAGGAGGGGCAGAGGATCGGGTGTGCATATCTTTTTTTAATTACTAAACTTGTTTATAATGTTCTCAAATTTCAACTTTACCTTTGATTCAGTTACAGTTATTTTGCAGTCTCCAGCCCTAGCCCCAGGTCGCTCTACCAGTCTGATCTGTCGTAGATCCAGAGAGATATTAGCTGTGCTGCCTCACATAGCTGCTTCTCATTTTCTTGGCTGGAACCACCTGTGCATGCTGTACTCTCATTCAGTTCTAGTTAGTGTGGAGTATGACCTGCCCAGGCAGGAAGATATTGACAAGCGGCCCCGATGTTCCAACACTACAGTTATACTTTAAGGGCCTGTTCACACGACGTCCGTTTTCTGTGCTGACCTGATGCGTACGCTCCTGCACTAAAAATGTATCCCTATGTGTTTTATGGGCTACAGTTCTCACGTGCGCAGTCCGTTCAGGTTCAGGTTACGACAGAAAAATACTGCATGTCACATTTTGTATGGTCAGGAAAAGGTACCGGAAACGCAAGACGCAGCAAAACACATAGCACCGCGTCTGCTGATCCGCACCTGATCCGGACCTGATCAGGACCTGAAACTCATGTGAACAGGCCCTAAAGCAGACCTTAATTCCCAATAGAGACTTTGTAACCTTGCAACCTTTCCTTCAAATCCAAAAGCCCGCTTTTTTTTCAGTTTATTTACCTTTTGTTTTTTACTTTGTAACTCTAAGCCGTTTGTCCATCTGCTTTGCTAGAGCAGCCTCCTGGGATTTCTATGTTAGATATCCCAGGAGGCATCACTTGAGTGGAAGAGGGCAGACCTAGGGGTGCCTTCATCAGGTGGTGGCTGCAAGAACCCAGAAGAGATGGCCTATGACATAAGAAAAGAAAATGGCGGCAGCCGGCAGGGGACAAGCAAATCACAGAAGAACACCGCTGGATTCGATAGCCATGTAAGAATGTTATTTGTGAATAATCCCAGCGACATAGGTACAATAAAGCACGTGGGGTGAAGTTCCTCTTTAACCTATGTTAGATTCTGCCCTCCGTTGCTAATTTTTAAACACTAATATAGAAGAAAATAAATGGTCTAATGTGTTTTCTAGTGATCCACCGATACCGTTTTTCAGTATTGAGTACGAATACAGATACCTTGCTTTCGGTACTCGTCGATACCAAGTACCGATACCGGTGCTTCCGCTGGCATGGAGCTGGCTTCCCGGGCAATCTGACTGCCTGAGAAGCTGGCTCCATGTTGTCTGGCCAGCTTGATTGTGCTTGACCGGGAAACGAGCTTCCCAGCCAATCATCATCGAGCCGGCTTCGCGGCATACCAGGGAGCTGGGAGGCAGGTAATTACTCGCCACTCAGCTTCCTGATCGGACGGGAAGCTGGCTCCATGTTCCCCTATGGCACTGCCGGTCAGAGTAAGTCTTCCTCTGACCGGACGTTTTGGTATCGGGGAAGGTATTGGATAGGAATGCACCGATACCAAGTACTGTACCCGGTACAACTACATGTACCGATACTTTTCGAGCTCCAAGACTAGACTAGAGAAAAATTCAAAAGTTAGGACGCAGCTGTCATTTGTAAGGAGCACACGGAGCTCCTGGGATTTGTACATCTCTGTATTAATTATGATTTTGTTTTTATGAATATAAATAAAGGGATGCACCGATACCAGTTTTGCAAATACAAGTACTGATACTTGGCCAAGTACTTACAAGTACGAGTACTGATACAGTTCTGTTTATTGTCATGTGACAGTTTTTCTAAAACAATACAGACTAATGATTTCAGGACAGTGGTGGAGTGCCAGAGCCAGGTCCCAACTGCAACCGCTGCAACCCTGATAGTTCTCATGAAAATGCCAAGTATCGGCACTGGTACTCGAAAAGTATCGGTGCATCCCTAGTATTGGAGCATTTGGGAGAGTATATACTCGGTATCGGCACCGATACTAGTATCTGTATTGGTGCATCCCTAGTGTTTTCTAACGTATTCTAGAAATATGATGGAATCTTTGTAATAAATGTAAGCACAGAATAAAGTGCACATGTACTGTATATAGACTATGGACATGAAATCCCTGGCCTCTCTAGCTGTTTGTAATGTGAATTAATTTCTGAATGTTTCTAATAGCTTACAAATATTTTCTGTTTACATTTCATTGCCTCAGTTGTGAACTTTGAAAATGAATTTCTCCACAATGCTTATAGCCACAGATGCAAATGTGCTTGTTTTAAACTGTTTTTAGTGATTGCTTAAACTTTGTAAATACTTTAGAGTGCATAGTCTGGGTACAGGCTTACTTTAAGTAAACACAGATCTTAAAGGATCATTAAACCCTTGCATGTTTTTGCATATACACTATCTACTGCTAGCAAGCAGTAAATATATGCAAAAACATATTTTTTAAAAAGAGAACCAAATAGGTTTAAACTTACCTGTGTCTCCGCCGCACACTCCCAAACGAAGATCTGAAGACTCTCGGGCGGCCGCAAAGGATGGAGGGGAGGGCGCATGCGCAGTTCAGATTTCCGGCCCTGTAGAAGAGGAGAGACACAGGGTAAGTCAATGCAGCAGCGTGCACCCACGCAGACTCCGTGGGACAGGAAGAGACCGGAGTCAGCGCTGGATCAAAGACCGGCAGCAACAATGGAGGGACTGCTGAGAACTACTGGAGAGAAGAAGATGATAGGATCAAGAAGCATAATTTAAGGTAAGTCCTTAAAGCAGCATGGGGGGGGGGGATTTTTTGACTTTAATGTCACTTTAACTATGTGTCCTTTGGGCAGCCGCATACACCCTGCTGCACGGTCTCCATCGTAAAAAATGCCATGTCATAAGGTCTCTAGCAGAGCCCTCCACAGGCTCTAATGTATCCTACCTGTTATTGGGTTTTGTAAAACCTCTTGTGGCAGTGTAAGCCAATGCCACGGTGTATTATGGTGACTTTGGCACCCAGCACTCTCAGCCAAAGGGGCTGAGAGGTTCCAGAATGTGACACATGTTATAAGGAAGAGCCTGGCTTTTCAGGTTCCTCCAGGTTTTCATAATTGTAGCTGGGATCTGGAGATTTCGTAGAGCTCTGGGTGGGATGAGATCTCCAGTCCTGGGACCTGGTGTTGCCAATGACCAGCTTGGGCTGATCAGGTGGCTGAGAGCAGCCTCATTAGGAAGCCAGCCCAGTGCTCAGAGAGGAGTTGGAGTTGTGTGTGTGCAGGAGGCACACGGACACTCGCAGACTCGAGTGCGTGCTGGACGCACAAGGAACAGCCGGGGGAGGCTGGGAGAGGTCAGGAAGGTTGGTGACCCTAGGACCTGTGGGACACACTGCTGATTGAGCAGATTGAGGGCTCACGAGGGATGAGCAGTGTGAGTGTCTTGGAGCTGTGGAAAGCTTCAGAACAAAGCTAAAAGACTGTCATTTATGTTGCGGCTAGAAACTGTCTTGTGCAACAGGGGAGGTCTACCCTGTGGATGGAATGATATATTTGGTGTTTGCCTTAAATAAACTGCATTTTACTTGCACCTCCTGTCTACAGTGGAGTGTCCTTGTTACACTCCATTAAGCCAGAACCTGCAAATAGCTATCTCAAATAGATGTAAAATACCTTACTAACTAATAACCTTACTTGACCTGTAACTGCCTTGTCATACATATCCATTGCTCAGCTTCAGCCATATTTTGTTATTGGTACTGAAATGAAGATATCACCATAAAACATGGCTACATTCATGTATAAGAAAATAACAATCAGCCTGAAACCAAACATTCCTATGCTATAATGTACAGAAGATGAAATGGTCACACTAACTAATATATTGACCTTTATCAAATCGTAATTTCATCAATACCACATTGACCAAGGAAAAAAGACTAAACAAATGAACTTCCCACCTCAAATCCAACTGTCTGTGTCAACTATTTTCCCACATATACAGTCACTTTGATACTATAGTATCATAGTCTCCCAAAAACAAACTGCAGGATAATGAAGCAGTAAAGGTTTTAAGAGCTGAGAACACCTTGTCCATAAGAGACATCTTTATCTGCATAAGAGGATTCTTTGCTGACTGTGGCCTGTGAGTAAAATCAACAGTGCTGCAGACCTTGCTTTCTGTTTCTTCCATTTGTTACTTTAAATGTGACACAAGTTTGTTATCGTGGTGTCTATGATACTGTGGTGTCAAAGTGACGGTATATGTGGAAAATACATACTTGGCACAAACAGTTGGATCCGAGGTGGGGAGCGCGGTGTGCTCTGTGGAACAAGATATGGCTTTTTATCTTTCTACCATGTATGTATTACATTTTACATATTTTCAATATTTAGATAATAGCGTCCCTTATGTCCGCTAACAAAACATGTACACGCAGTCCTTTGATATGCTCATCAGAGGGAAAAGGCAGCACAGAACAAAATCAGGTTTGTTTCCATGTAACAATTGATCACATCTTTTATTTTTGTACAGCTCTGAAGATTACAATGATAACATCACATCAATGTGAGCACAGAACAAAGCACTCTAAATGATTAAGCCCAACCAGAACGTTCCCACATTCTCATCATTTTGCCCTCTGCTGAAAGTGTGTGGGGGAAAACACGACTTCCTCTCCAGTTCAGCTAAACAGAAAATAACATCGGAGAACTGTGAGTCAGCATAGACG
Organism: Nanorana parkeri; assembly: GCF_000935625.1. Lineage (NCBI taxonomy): Eukaryota > Metazoa > Chordata > Amphibia > Anura > Dicroglossidae > Nanorana > Nanorana parkeri. The sequence continues at coordinate 603,672 of NW_017306463.1, forward strand.
CAATCTCCAAGATGTATTATTGTTTGTGAGGAGCTGGAGACTAGTACAGGGTGTATTATCGGAAACAGAACATATCGCTTGGCATTAAGAGTTACACGGCATCCATTGCACTTCCTGGAAGACTCGCTTGTAACAATAATGTTGGGCCAGGCTCGTGTTCCCACAATTGCCCACGACTGTTCACTTTCATAAAGAAAACAGGTCAAGCTCCATGTGGCTGAAGCCCTGCCACATGCAAGGGTTGCAGTAGAGATGTATTAGCACCTATTCACACTAGTGTAGTGTGTGAACATGTGCAAAATCCCATGATTGTGCGCACATTTGCAAAAACCTGTGTGATTGTTAATGGCACCCCAAATGTGGCAAGCAAGAAAACATTTTTTTGTGCAAAGGATGTGTGGTTAAAAATATGCGAAAAGGTGAAAAGGAGCTTCTTTGCTGCATTTGTCATGCGGAGGGAAGCACATTGCAATGAATAGGCTGCCCTATGCACGACACACAACAAATGTGCAAAAACACAATGTGCAATGCTGTGCTTTGCAAGTGTAAATGGAGGCTTAAAGTGTATTTCCACTTTTGAAGTCAAATTTAAGAAAACTCCTCTATATGTTTGTTCAGTGTTCCTATTCACACAGCATACTGAATTTATTTATTTTTAACCTGTGGCCGTCCGCCCACTGTCACTGCACGGTCAGACGGCTGTCAGCTATCAGACCAGTCACAGCAGATCACTAAATGGAAACATTGTAGCGGTTTCCAGCATTCTCTCATCTCTCACACACTGTTCGGGTTCGTTCACACCATAGGGCAGTGCGTTCCGGTCAGAATCGGACCAGAACGCATTTCTCGCATTGCGGCCGTCTCACTTTTTTGCCGGGCTTGAGGGGCTGTGGCGGGCCATTGAAGTGAATGGCACCGTAGCCACACCCTGTGGCCACAATACAATCGCCCGCACGGGATCGCAAGGGACATTGTGACTGAAGTGCGGTGCTATCAAAATGCTGCAAGCACTATTGAGCTGGCCGCAATGCGGGCAGTGCGTTCTGGTCCGATTCTGACCGGAACGCACTGCCCTATGGTGTGAACGAACCCTTCATTTTTTAGAGGAGATGAGACAGTGACAACCAGTTCAAACAATACTTATCCAATACTTAATGTTATCCAGCACACGTTATAGCAGAAATTGTGCCACAGTGCCAGCCTGCCAGTCCAGTCAGAGTCTTGATTGCTACAGTGCCAGCCTGCCAGTCCAGTCAGAGTCCTGATTGCCAGAGCGCCAGCCTTTCAGTCCATCAGAGTCCTGATTGCCACAGTGCCAGTCCAGTCAGAGTCCTGAATACTGAAAAATGGCCTGGCCAGGAAGGGTCTTAAAGTGGTTAAAGAAGAACTTTGGGAATGTATAAAATTAACCCTTGTAGTGGGGAAACCCCCCGCACTGCAATGGATAAGTGCTCGATTTGTCTGTGAAGCTAAAATACTCCCCCGACTCTTAAACCCACCTGGCTGTTAGACCGGTCCCTGCAGCTTTGCTCCCCCTCCGGAATACAGGAATCCCCACTGCAGCTAATGCATTCAGTATCCACTGCTTCCACAGCTGCTGAGTCCAATAGCTGGCAGCGCTTGCATCTGATTGGATGCAGGCGCTGTTCAGCTGATAATCTTCTAGTCGTTCCTTTTAGAAAAGTCAATTGGTAAATGGACTTTTGTAGGAACAGGGTTGCCCACATGCTGAATTTAGGATAAGGCCGAAATGTAGGTTCAGGTCATGTGGCCATCTCAATGCACCTCCCAGTGGCCGGGTGGCGCTGCAATACTGTGCAATGCGGTGGGAAAAAGTAGTGCAAGTACTACATTTTTTTCACCCAAATGCAATGCATGGTATTGGGGTACTGCGCATTGTGCTGCACTGCAATGCATAGCGGCCGGGAGGTGCGTTGGGGTGCCATTCAAATTATTGGCAACTCAACGCACCTAACGCACAGTACTGCACACTAGGTGCGTTGTGTGATAGTGTGCACTAAATAATGTGAACCGACCCTAATCCTTCCCCACGCTACATGCTAGACAAAACTAAGAAAACCATTTTGGTTGACATACACTTTATGGATACTGAGCACACACCAGCCTCTCCCTTTAAGCAGAGAACCCATTGCAGTTTGATGGAGCTGCGTGTAGAATAGCATTAGCCGTACTTGTGTTCATTTCACTTGTCCCTCACAATAATGATCATGGGATAGTCATCATGTGCCTATCACATTGGGATGTTGTTTTGCTTTTCACTGTCACACAATTTTCCGTGAATTGGTTCTTACAGATCATCTTGCAAGTCAAGATAACCTCTTATCAGATTTGAGTTAGCGCATTGCTTGTGAGTACGATGGCACACTGTGTACGTTGGCAGAACACTCACGCGCAGCTGAGGGCACAAGCCACGTACAGTACACATATTTCAACACATCCTATGTGACCTAAGAGATCTTGAGATTATAGGAAATGACTAGAATTGCAGAGAACCATCTGTCATTATATAACAAAAGGGTCATTACTCACCCCACACAAAAAGAAAAACACGTTTGCTTAGATTGGTGACTGCTGCCATTTGCAGGATTTGCATTAAAGGAGAACTATGAGGTGAGTGAAAATCACTCATCCTCATAGTTCAAGCCGACGTGCGACAATGAAACTGTCACACGTCGGCTCAATAGATCAGGAAGTGAGCTAGATATTCAGAGCCCACTGTCATATACGCAGCTGGGTGGATCTCGACAGTAATGTCGGGATCTGTCACGGCTGCGGTGGTCTCAGTATACATCAAGCTGTAGCTTGCGATTTACTGAGCTTTGGGTCACCGGAGGACGCTAGTGTATGTCTTCCCGTGACCCTTAAGAGAACTATGGGGAAAAGCACTTACCCCATAGTTCTCTTTTAAGTATACTGTGGAGATGGAGAGAACAAATGCCAGCATGAGAGGTTGAGGAGTTAAAGTGTATCTAAACACAAAAACAAAAATGTAATATGTTGCAGTTTACCAATCCTTAAACGTGGTGTCTGCATTTGTTTTCTTTTTTTTAGGCTTTCTTTCCTTTATTTTCACCTGCTGACCCGGCCAGTTCCTTTCCTGTCTTTAGGGTAGCTCCGCTCTATGAAGTAGCAACAAGGCCACCCTTGGACAGCAGCCGTGTCACCCTGTGGGGAGGGTAGATTTAGATGGACTTAACTAACAAATTTGATCTGAACTATATCTAACACTTTTTAAGCAGTTACAGCAACATTTCTTTTTCTTTTGGGATAAAGATTTTACATACATGAATAAAAAAGCACACCTAGCAGTGTTTAAATGTTTTTATGTCTTATCTGCCACTTTTGCTGGACAGCTTAGTCTGTTAACCCTTTGCTATCCGGCCGATTGTAAATAAACAGCGGATGGGGAACCCCACACTTTTTTTTTTAAATGGGGTCCCTCCTAACATTCCTACCAGACCTAAAGGCTCTGGTATTGTTTGGGAGGGGGAACCGGAACATTTTTTTTCTTTTTAAATGTCATTTTTTTCTTGACAAGTGTCAGTTTTGCTGCAGCAGGTTCCATTGTACAGATCCGCTACTTTACAGGCAGTTCAAGGGGGCCCCCTAGGCACAATATTTAAAGGAATTTTTCATTTTTATTGTTTCACTTTAAGTGATGTTAAAATCACTGCTCCTTTTAAAACGGTATTTAAAAAAAATATATATATTTTCATTGACTCATGTCCCCCAGGGCAGTACTCGAATCCCCATACCGTTTATATGGCCAATAAATTGCATATAAGGCTTCAAAATGAGGACATTTGATTTATAAATTTCTACCCCCATAGACTTGCATTGAGTTCGAGTTCAAACTTTTCCCATGTTCTAAAGTTCGAATTCGAATCGAACACGGGGGTGTTCGGCTCATCACTAACTGACATTGCTGGTTGCCAGGAGCTGGGGATAATGCACACCTGTCACCCCCTCCCCAATGAGATGCCTGCTGAGGGATGGCCCTTTCTGGGGATTTGTGCCAGTTTTTTAGTCCATAGCACTATCTATTTATTTTTATTTTTTTAAAGACAAGGAGGGCAATACCAAGCAAAGGGCAGCAAGAAACCCACCCCCTCCCGACTACAGCAGCAGCAGAAGGGGGAGGGAGGCCAATGAAGGGGCAAGCCCGAGCGAAAGCGCAGAGCGGGAGTCGAGGCTGCGCCCCATGCGGAAAGCTTAGCACTATCTTTCACCAGCTAGGATCAGGGGAAAGCGCGAACGCAGTCCCGCAGAACGCATAACACTATCTATTTAAGCTACGAAGAAGAGGGTGGTCTTCAAACCCCTGAACCACTTTGGCTGTTCTTTACTATCGTTTATGAACCCAATCCATTATTACCATTATTAATGTTTTTCGACTCTCATTCTGTACTAATTGAACTATTTATGTGCACATATCTTTAACCCTGAGTTTTCTTGTATATGACACATTCCGTTTTTGAGCCATTGTGCTTTATCATGTTCCAACCAATCTTCTGAACATATGAATCCACCACCTCACCTGTACTTGTTTTAGATCATCTTGAGTTAGGGACCTCGCTTTTCATGCTGCATGTATGTGGAGGTATATGAATGCAACACAAACCTCTGTTCTTTAACAGTAGTGAGTTTCAAATGAGTAGTTGAAACAGTTTAGTTAGGTTTTTTTTTTGCTGGATAGCTTGAATGTGTGCTGGGGTACATTTGTATTGTTCTGTATATTGCCCCAACCATATGCACCTCCTTTTTTTGCCTATTTCAAAATGATCAGAGCGGCTGCAATTGTTGCTTTATTAGGATTGCAAGTAGGTTGTGTCCAACCTAATATGTTTTTTTTTTATGCACTTGCCATTGGATTGTTATTAATAGTGTGCATCCACTGAAACCTAGTGCTAGTATAGTGCCCATGAGTTCCATCTGTTCTGGATACGAACCGGGGCACCCCACCTCAAGTGCATAGCCACTGCCCACCGCCACAGCACCAGGTCTTTCAGCCTCAGGATTGTGGAAACACGAGCCACCTGTGTCCCCCTCCCTGTCAGCAACCACCCAGCCACAGCGTCTCATCACCGATGAAGTGGTTATATTAACCCGACAAGAACACATTTGGGAATATACAGCTTTTCCTTCACTCATCAACAAACGTAAAGAAACATCACCTCTGCCTCCTCGTTATCACGAATCAATGGGAAAATAGACATCCCTCCAACGCAAGGTCACAGTCAAGACACTGCAGACACCGCAACCATCCACCTCTACCCCTCACTACTGATCCCGCAAACACCCCTCACCCTAGGCAAGCAAAGCAAAGAATACTTTTATCTACTTTTATATACTATTAAATCTACGTTTACAAGATTTTGGAGAACAGACATCACTCCTGGCAAGCTGGAACCCGTGCGAGACCAGCATCATCAAACTCCACCCTCCGTCGATGACCACGTAATATCTTTTACCTAAGGGTAAGTCCCTAGATTTTTTCTGTTTTTCTCTTTTTGTACACGCCATTTCATTTACCTCCACAATTTTATGTTTTTTTATTTTTGGGACCACACTCGAACTAGTTGGACTAACCACGGAAGTTTGGGAACTTATATTAGCTCCCAGTTTTCCAGACCCCCCTCCCCCCCTTACAAGGTTCTGCGAAAAATCGCCCTGTTCCCTACTCGGCTTGCAGCGCTTCTCCCTTCCCTTCTCAGTATAGTGCCACAGCAACCTGTTTATTTGTGCATTGGTATATTTCTTTCTTCCCCCTCCTGTTTACTGCTAGTTAGTACAGCCCTAGCTAGACCCTCCTTGCTTTTCTCATGTTCACTTCGGGATAATTTGTTTATCGCAGAGACCGGGCTTAGAAAGTCTTTAAAAACCTGCAAAAACTTCATCTGTACTGTACTTTGTCAATTAAAACTATGTTGGATTCAACTTCTGTGTTTTATTGGAGAGTTAAGCTGTCTGTGGATTCTGTGAGTCAGCAAGTGTCTATATTGTCTGCACAGATTGAGTTGTATGGCAGAATGTCATTTCATAAAGTGGCAGATGAGAAAAAACAGGTGCACTGCTTGATTGTATAATCCTGATCCTCAGCATTATTTCCTCATTCTCTGAGAAAGCAGAGAGTAAGCTCCTCTGGAGCAAGGGCATGTTATGTGTACTGTTTAAAGCCCTGCGTAATATGTTAATACTAAGCAGCCAGTGATCAGTCAAAGCAAAGTAGCAGCAATATACAGTATGTTCCTGCACCACACAACCAAGAACTGCATAATTAAAAGGGGACAACTCTGACTTCCTGCATTGCTATATTACTACGAATACATTCTTTTTTATTTCCCACAGAAGCTTTAACCTCAATAATCTCAATGCAGAAATACTGATCACACAATACTCGGAACAGATTTGCGGAATAAAGCGGAACAGATTTGTTTAGATTTGAGAAGGTGGATTGTGAAATGTGTACATGATTGCCCGGCTCCGAGGTGCCCGTTTGCTTACTCTCTTCAGATGTTTGAACTTACATCACCTTTAGATTGTAAACTCTCACGTGCAGGGCTGTTAACCCTCCTGTTTTACATTGTATTGTAGTTGTACTCTCTCCCTTTATTCAGTAAAGTGCTGTGCAAACTGTTGGCGTTATATAAATCCTGTATAATAATAATAATAATATTGACCATGAAACTGGTTTTGTTTCCATCGTATATTTAAAAAAGAACAACCTTGCAAAGATGTAAAAAGAGGACCTGCCACGTAAAGGTACACAGAAAGAAGGAAGGTGGAGAAGGTTAAAGTGTATGTAAACCCTAACTATGAATCTTATCTGGTCCCTTATTATTATTATTACATAGTATTTATATAGCGCCAACAGTTTGCACAGTGCTTTACAATATAAGGAAGACATTACAGTTACAATACAATTCAAGACAAGATGGTAAGGAGGGCCCTGCCCATGAGGGTTTACAATCTAAGTATGTGTATATATATGAGAGAGAGATCTATATATAGATATATATCTAGAGAGAGCGAGAGAGAGATTCAGGGTCATATGGTGCCTATTGTCTGCTAGTTCTTGAAGAAATCCCATTTATGTAGTGAGTTTTGCCTTCCGTCTGCCCATCACTGTCACCAACTTCCTGGACTCCCAGTGTGCTTTGCATCTCTTTACCTGCTGTATGATGTCATGCAATCTCCATTTCCCCAAACTACATATTCCATCATGCATTGCTTCCGGCATGCAATGATAATGTTATATTGATGAGTTGCAGTTCTGATGGCAGGCTCTGTGTGAGTGCTAACACATGCGTATTCACAGGGCTGAGTGAAATTGTATCAGTGCACTGAGGAAGTATATCCTATGGGCATCTTCAATAAGTAAGTTTACAAACTTCTAGATCTATATGGTTATCAGGGGTGGGATGGAACTTGGAAAATTGAATGGATGGGAACACATATTTAGTTTTAGTTTTTGACCATAGATAGTCTCTAAGTAAACCCAAGGGCCTAATAGATCTACAATTTAGGATAATTATTACCTAGATCCTTTTCTATACTCTAGGTCCTATGAAACACAAGTAACTTGCATTTTAGGTTGAATGGTCCTCGATCTCATTTTTAGGTAACTTTATTTTTTATGTAGTTGGCTTTATTAGTAGTTTTGCAAAAGTATAGGCACACACGGTAAATAGTGCTTGTAGCTGTTCAATGTACTCCAGCTCTTGTGTATACCTGTCTACAGAGGCGTATCTACCGCAAGGCAAACTAGGCATTTGCTTTGAGCAGCACTTTCCAAGGAGGGCGCCCGACCCCAAACCAGTGAGCATCGGGTTCCATAACCCCAACATAATGTCTATTATCAGTCTGTCATCTTGGATGGATATTTATGCTCAGTTCAGCCAGTGTTGTGTCGAATTCCAGCTGCTCACCTGTAAATGACAGTCCCTGCGATGTGTTCTAATGTCCGCCCTGTTCTGGACGATCTTCTGCAGATCCGGGCGGCTCAGTACAGCTCACTATGAACACAAGTCTGCAGATCTAGTCTGTGATCCTGACATCTTGGAGATGGGGAATGGTTAGGCTTCATTTCAAATGTAAGCAGACAATGTGCCAGTGAGCGAACTGCAGCTGCACATCATCTTTATCCTCACCCACCCTGAGGTCCTTGCTGTGGTCCCTGTAGTGATGCCGATGTCCCTACTGTATCAGCTGATGGCAGGCCAGAGCAATCAAAACTGGAAATGCCATCCAAGATCTTGAATGATCCCAGTCCTGGGCATATGACAGAAACCAGAGCATTTGCCTTGGGTGGCACTTTCCAATCAGTGGGGGGGGGGGGGGGGTGTCCAAGTATAGTCTTGCCTAGGGTAGCACAAAACCAAAATACACCTCTGCCTGTCTAGGCAATGTGTTGCTCTTCAGTATTATACTCCATTACATATACCATATTTGTTCCCTTTTCATCTGCTCTGTATATGCAATGCAATTGATCTCTACTCAAAAAAAAAAAGTCCCAGTCTCCATGGTGATGCAAAAGGTCATTTTAATCATCTGGGTTCTGCAGAATACAAACTGTTTCTTGCATTTAAAACCCGAAGTTCAAACAAATAAAAAAAACACATCGGCACAAAGAGAAAATGTGTCCACATTATCAAATTCTGTGCTTTCAAAGGCAGAATGTTTCTAGAGGCTTCAGGAGGTATTCTGTCTCCTGGCACCGATTGGTGGATGTGTCCAGGAGGAGAATGTTACAGTAGACTTTTCCTGGCTAATCAGGTTGCAGGTATAGAAATAAGAGTATAAAGAGGATGCTCTCAGACATTAGGTGGTTCATTGTTGTGGAGAGTTGCTTATAAGCAGTCAAACCTTTTCTCTTGTAACCAAACTGTCCCCAATACCAATGCATTATAGGCCTCCTCTCTCAGCAGAAGGCTCAGGGGATATATGTTTTAGGGGGGAGATTGCTCCATACATGCTTTCAAGAGCTTTGACTTTCTTCTGTGTTGCTTTGTTTTGCCTTGGAATTGCTCAAGAGGTGCTTCAAGCTGCTTGAGGTGCCTTTGCATTCACATTGACTTGTATGGAGACAAAAAGCAAGCAAACAAAAGCCTATTTGTTAAGAGTCCCTAAGGGGATGTTTTTTTATATCCCTTAAGGAGTTTTCTGTGTGACAACAAAGTCACAGGTGCCAAAGTTCATCCTCCAAAGGTGTGTAGACATCAGCGCTTCTCACAACTAGGCAGCGCTTGACCCAATCAGGGTGTCTGAGGTCTATCATACAGGAAACAGAAAAAACAGTTCGCCTCTCCAGTGTAGAAGACTTGAGTGAAAATGGTAAAACATGCAAGACAGATACTCACAAGCAGCCGATGTTAAAAAGCCTGTAATGTGCAGAGGGGAATCTGCACTGAATGAACATCCGATGTCAGTCATGTCAGGACCTTCGATAAAAGCAATCCTCCTTCTGGTAAAATGACAGGCACGGTTAACACGTATCCGGGGCGATACCCCCTTCGTCAGAACCTTTCCTGTATGATAGAGTTTTCTGTGTGGCCTGGTCACTCTGTGAAAGGTGGATTCTCTTGGTCTCTTGGGAGCACGACAGTGTGCTTGGCATGGTGCGGTGAACTGTTGCATAGACCTGGACGGTGAAAAGTAGTGTCCACAGACTCTCTTGAGTAGTTTCTGAACATTACCCCAACAAAGGGGAGTATGGTTTCATTGACTTTTGTCCTCCTTGGTATTGATGTGTATATCTCCCTAATGGATTTGAGGTGGGGAGGAAAGCCATAGAGTTGAAGTTGAAAGGAAAGTCAATAGCTCTGTGTTTTGGAGTAAGCAGCTTAGGTAGGGAGGAAAGTCATGAAGCTGAGGTGGGGAGGAAGGTCATAGAGTTGGAGTGGGGAAGAAAGGAATGGAGCTGAGGTGGGGAGGAAAGTCATGGAGTTGAGGTGGGAGGTAAAGTCATAGAGTTGAGATGGGGAGCAAATTCATGGAGTTGAGGTGGGGAGGAAAATCATGGAGTTGAGGTGGGGAGGAAAGTCATGGAGTTGAGGTGGGGAGGAAAGTCATGGAGTTGAGGTGGGGAGGAAAGTCATAGAGTTGAGGTGGGGGGTAAAGTCATAGAGTTGAGATGGGGAGCAAATTCATGGAGTTCAGGTGGGGAGGAAAGTCATGGAGTTGAGGTGAGGTGGGGGGAGTCATAGAGTTGAGGTGGGAAGTAACGTCATGAAGTTGAGGTGGGAAGTTCCGTAGGGCACTAGTCCTGCATTTGGAGTAAGCAGCTTAGGAGAAAATGATTCTGTGGAAGCTCTTATCCTGATGTAAGACAGTTCTCTGAAAATTAAGTACTGTTGATGATTATTCTGAACAGAATACTTTGTATTAAAAAAAAGTTACCTGTTCAACTGTGAGGTGGTATGGAAATGTGTCACTCCTATGAATTCTTAAAGACCACCAGGTCTAAGGGTAATATAATAATTTCAGATTGGATGGAGGTTAACCTTAGCTACAGAATGGTTGAAAGTATAGAGGTGGTTGGGGCCATCACAAAGCAGAGGTCAGCTAAACCCAGATACACAGAGTGAGATATTAGTGGTGTGTTATCCAGTGGGAGAGGCACAGGTACAGCCTGTGGCCTACTAGTGTCCTGTCCCACAGGGAGACAAGGGAAGCACATATCACCAAGCACACTGAGTAGGAAGTGTTCTTGATGAGTTTGTGAAGCCACCTAAGGGTTCCAGTATCAGGTGTTTGCAGAGAAACTTCTGTGAAAATAAATCAATCCTTGTGTTGTAGTCACCACTGACTAGTTGTATGACTTTTGCTGAATGACTGACAGTTTCCACGTACATGAACCTTCACACCAAGCATTTTCTTGTTTTACTGGTCCTGCGCATGCTTAGAATATTGTGACAATTTATTTCCAGCAAAGATGGCAGACATGTGTGTGGCTAATATTATTACAGGGGAAGTGCTGAATAGAGATGACATTACTCTCACTAACAGGAAGCAGAAGGTATGCACTAGTAAAGACACAAACTCAGAAAAAGTACATCAGTACATATTTGTTCATGTGTATGTGATTGTCTGTTTGACTTTATTGGCTGAATTATACTATGATGTCACTAAATATGATGCCGTCACTATTTGGGTATTCAGGCAGCCGCGAGTGCATGTGTGCGCAAAATGTAATGCCTCTGGTGGTGAAAATACATTTTTGATGAACACTTTTGAAATCATCATAATTTATTTCTGCAAAGGACATTTTTGGAATGTGATCATATTAAACTAAAAAAAACTTCTGTCATCCCAGAATAGTGAAAACGAGATAGCCGAAAATCCTGAACCCGGAAGAAGCCAGGAAGAGGATGTCGGTGCCAGTAAAGGTGATTTACTTGCAGTGTGGCTTTTATTTCTATACAATTTGACTACTCCAGGAAGAGTCAATATCCTAGCACATCCCCCTCCCTCCTTGCACATTAGAGCCTTCCCTCTTCTGGGAGTGTCTAATTACACTCTGTGCTGGCCCAGGTCCTCTGCCCCTCCCCTTATCTCCCTACATAACCTTTAATGTAGCTGCAAGGGAAGGAGCAAGGGGGATTACTATAGAGCAGGGGTAGGTAAACTCTGGCCCTCCAGCTGTGGCCAACATACAAATCCCATCATGCACCTGCCTCTAGCAGTCATGCCTGTGACTGTCAGAGTCTTGCAATGTCTAATGGAATTTGCAGTTGCATCACAGCTGGAGGGTTGGAGTTTCCCTACCCCAGAGTGTCATTTGAGTGACAAGCCTGGGTCTGGCAGGGCTGTTTCATCACATCCAAGATACACCAGGGAGGCTTTTACAGGTAAATAACATGCATACAATATGTTAAATACACATATCATTTTATGGAAAGATTTTTGTTGAAATCAATAGACTGGTGACAGGGTCTCTTTACGAAATAATAACAATAGAGCACAGCTGCAAATCTACATGGAACACTCTATTCATAAATGAGTGGCCGTGCAAGGAGACTAGTGAGTGAGGCCACCAAGAGTCTTATGGCCACTCTGAAGGAGTTAGTCTCCTCAGTGTCTGAAATTGGCGAGACAATATTAAATCCACTCTGAGGGTCCATTCGCACAAGGGGGCAGGTGTAAGCTTACATTCACACTAATATGCGTAAATGTGCAATTTGGATTTCTGCGGCAGGAATCTCAAATGTCAAGTTTAGATATGCCCACTGTCACCCATTTAAGTTAAAAGAGAACTATGGGGTAACCTTTTTATCCCATAGTTCTCTTAAGGGTTACGGGAGGACATATACCAACATCCTCCCGTGACCCAAAGCTCACTATATACTCAGCGCGCCGCAGCCGGGACAGATCCTGACAATGCTTTCTAGATCCACCCAGCTGCGTGAGTGACAGCTGGCTCTGCCTATCTAGAGGCAGATCCAGCTGTGGCCGCCCCCTCACTGTCCATTTCTTCAGCCAGAGCTGGAGGATCAGAGCGGGGAGGAGGGGTATCCCTGCGGGGAACGGTGATTGACAGTCACCGCTCTCTGTAGGGAGATGATCGGAAAGTGAGCGAGCGACGGTATGTGTTCACTCACTTCACGATCTATAGAGCCGACCTGTGACAGTTTCATTGTCACAGGTCGGCTCGAACTATGAGGATGAGTGAAAATCACTCACCTCATAGCTCTCCTTTAATGACCGGATGACAGCAGATGCGTCTGTAAATTACAGTCTCCATGTAATTGTATGTGATATGATTACATGCAATATGGAATAGATCACTATTCCTGGACGCATGGTAGATGTATCCAGGAATAGTGATCTATTCCATATTGCATGTAATCATATCACATACAATTACATGGCAACTGCCGCTTACAGATGTCTCTGCTGTCACCTGTAAGTCGATGGAGAGACCCTCCGCACTCCCCACAGCAGTCCCGGCCAGATAAGAAAAAAAGTGGAGCTCGCAGTGATGAATTACCACGGATGGCGCCGTGCAAACACAGGAAAGTCAGAAAATCACCAGCACTCAGTAGTAAAGATAAATATGTACCTTTTATTGGACAGAAAGCATCACAGACATCCAAATAAACCGACGTTTCCGGACCCACAAGATGGGTCATATCTTTCTGCCTTGAGGAAGGGACCCTGCGTGGCCCCGAAACGTCGGTTTATTTGGATGTCTGTGACGCTTTCTGTCCAATAAAAGGGACATATTTATCTTTACTACTGACTGAGTGCTGGTGATTTCCTGACTTTTCTGCTGTCACCTGGTCATTAACTTGAATGGGTGACAGCGGCCACATCTAAACAGGACATTTGGGATTCTGGCAGCAGGAATCCATAGGTTCCTGTTGCAGGAATCACATATCACACATTCATGCACAGTGTGAATGTAGCCTAAAGTGTGCATAATGCTTAGTGCAGTGCGTTGTAAAATGCATCGCAGTGCTTGTTTTTTTTTCTTTTGTTTTTAAATTTACTAAACTTTACACTCTACTAAACACTTTGCACTGCAACTTGTTGTGATGAAGTATAGCGCGCAAGAACATGATGCGCAAAATGCAGCCTGTCCGACTATTTTCAATGCACACCAATGCAGCATTGTATATCTGAATACACATTTCTGCATACTCATATTTATATAAATTGATACAAATATTATAATAATAAATTCAATTTTTAAAATGTATTAAATGTTACAAAATAGTGATGTGTTAGGCTAGAGCTATCATTTCATTAATGTTAAACATAACCCTCCCAGTTAGCTATAGGGTACATTCAAGCACCGAATGAAGAGGACGTCCCTCAGCCATGTGAATGGAACAGCGGAATCTACATATACCTACAATCCTTGACGCCACTCATCTAAAAATAAAGCCATAAGCAAACATGTGCGGGAAGTTTAGATAAGCAAACTCTAAGTAAAACTTTAAGCAATTTCTGGTTATCTACAGTATATCTTTACCGAGTATGAATAATATAATGGGGAAACAGCCTTATTTTTCTGATGAGTAATGGAAAAAAATTCCCATGCACCAATAAATTCATTCTTATTCACAACTCCTAATCGTCCTTCTTATGGTATTTGATGGGAAGGGGAGGGACTTCTGATTTGAAACCCCCTTTCAAATCAGAAGTCCCTCTCCTTCCCATCAAATACCATAAAAAGGACGATTGTGAGCTTGGAATAAGAATGAATTAATTGGTGAATGGGAATTTTTTTCCATTACTCATCAGAAAAATAAGGATGTTTTCTAATTACATTATTCATATACTGAATGGTATATGATAATGGTTTGAGGGTAAGAGGGGCTTCTGACATAAAAAGGGGGGACTTTGATGGTAGGGGGCCTCCCTATGGGAAGGGGGGCTTTGATGTAAAAGGGAAGGACTCAGATGGTGGAGGGCTACTAATGAAAAGGGTGAGCTTCTCACATGAAGGTAGGCACTCTGATGGTAGAGGGGCTCTTGATGGTAAGAAGGTGGGGTGCCTGACATGAAAGGGTGGACTCTGATGGTAGGGTATCTCCTGATGGTAAGGGGGGCTCCTGATAAGAAAGGGGGCTTCTCATGGGAAGGGTGGCTTCTCATGAGAAGTTGGGGACTCTGATGGTAGGGGGGCTTCTGATGACAAA
>NW_017306463.1:618384-629818 GCF_000935625.1 Nanorana parkeri
GGCTCCTGATGAGAAAGGGGGCTCCTGATTGGAATGGGGGACTTCTGATGTGAAAGGGAGCACTCTGATGGTAGGGGTGTGCTCCTGATGAGAAAGAGGGCTTCTGATGGGAAGGGGGTCTTCTCATGAGAAGTGGGGGACTCTGGTGGTAGGGGGGCTCCTAATGAGAAAGGGGCTTCTGATGGGAAGGAGGACTTCTGAAGTGAAAGGGAGCACTCTGATGGTAGGGGGCTACTGATGAGAAGGGGGGCTTTTAATGTAAAAGGGGAGAACTCTGATGTGAAGGAGGGAATTTCAGGTCATTTGTTTCTAAAATCCATACCAGGCCACTATCTAGGACATGGTCTGGTGTACATTTTGGGGGAACTACGTGTCATTTTACATACATTGGCTTTTTACATTTTAGAATGGGGATTTTGCATATTTTTAAAGGATATTGTGACTGAAAAAAGGTTGAGAATTGCTGCTGTAGACTAAACAAGCATTTGACCTTGCGGTGGGGCAATTGTAGGGATATTTATTTTCTGCCTGTCAGGGGTTAACTTAGTGAATGTGAAGAGGGTTGTAGGATTATATAATGGCAGTGCAGGGCCGGTCTTGTAGTAGGTGAGTGATAAGAGCACTTTTCAGTCCTGCCAGCTCCATGTTTCATATGCCGGCTCTTTGCTTCTCTCACATGTTTAGTCAGCACAGCAGCTCTGTGTGTTTTGGAACAGCTTGTATAGAATGAACTATTGAATTGGAATTCTGGGTCCTTTGTCCTGGGCCCTTTCTCTGTGTACAGTTGGTGGTATACGTCGCTTCTAGTGTTGTTTACCCAACTTTCTAAGCGATTAGACAATCACTCGCCTTCACCAGAAGAGAGAGAAAACCTTTCACTCCATCAAATACCATCCGGATAAACTGCAGCAAGAGGAGGAGGACCTCACAGAGAGATGACATCATTCATATGAAATCTTGGGCTACAATGACAAATAAGAAAGAACACTGAAGCTGGCTATACACTATACGAGTTTTCTAGTTCTATGTATCTATGGAGGAGCAGCGTTGTCATCCTAGAGCAGGACTGCAGACCACCATAACATAAAGGGAGGTGTTCTGCAGTCCACAGAAAGAACGATGTAACTGATGACAGTCAGCAGGGGGAGAGCACATACATACATACATACATACATACTCGTACTCGCCCAAATGCTCCGATGCCTAGTCCGATACTTCCGGTATCAGGAAGCCGGGCAGTGAGTCATTACATGCTGCCCGGCTTCCTGATTGGTTGGCAGCTGGCCAATCAGGAAGCCAGGCTTTCTGATTGGCTGGAAAGCCGGCTTTGTGCTCCTTCGTCACCTCCTGACGAGGGAGCATAGAGCCGGCTTCCTGGCCCATCAGGAAGCCGGGCCCACGACATTGTAAGCCCTCAGGGGCAGGGCCCTCCTTACCATCTGGTCTTGAATTGTATTGTGATTGGATTGTCTTCCTTATATTGTAAAGCACTGCACAAACTGTTGGCGCTATATAAATCTTATATAATAATAATTACACAGCGCCCGTCTTCCTGATTGGTCAGGAAGCCGGCTCCATGCTTTCTTGTCACCTAGTGACGAGAAGCAGGAGGACGGCTTCCCTGCTAATCGGGAAGCCGGGTGGCGAGTCTTTAAATGCCACCTGGCTTCCTGAATGGGACTTGGTATTTGGTATCGGCGAGTACCGAAAAAATAAATATCGATACTCGTTCTCGATACTGAAATACCGGTATTGGTGCATCCCTAGGTCCTATAATTGTAATTGTGACATAAGTGTATTTCAAAAAATGCCAAAAATTCAAGTATACCACACTTCACATAATGGTGCAAGAAGAAAGCTTCAGAAGACTACTTAGAGATGCCTCGCAGCACTGTGCTTAGTGAAAGCCTGCACTGAATGGCGCTCGGGTTATAGAAACATTTTGTTGCCTCTCAGCCCTTTGCAGGAACAATGAACAGGCCTCTGGGAGAATGGAGCTGTACTCCGCTGTCTCCCGTCTGTTTCCAACCTTTTGTAATTGCATGGAATGTATTTGTTATACAAACTGGCACAGTGTCAAACAAAGCAAAATGACGAGCTGGTACAGAATAGAGAATGACTAAACTTTACTAATGTATTAACACAGGAACACTAAGAAGAAGACGGGAACGAGGGGCTCAGAACAGCATTCTATTCCACAATTTTACAGCAACTAAACTTGTTTATTTATAGGAACTCAATTCTAACAAAACATTAGAGGAAAGCTGTAGAAAGGATCATTACAGTACAACTCAAACCAAAACCTTTTTTTAATTTATTTTTTATTTGGATAGACTAAGGGAAGGCTAAAAAAAAAAGAAAACCTTTTATTGCCATAACTAGCAATAAAAAACATGGCTTGACTTTAACCTTTCTCTGCTTAAACCAGAACTGAATACATATATGTTTTGTACTCTGCTTTAATGGCACCCACATGGCTCTCCACATTTAAGATGGAGAGCTCAGGTGCAAAGGAGGGGGCATGAAGACAAGGCACCGCAGTCTAAAATGTAATGGATTTTAGGTGCATCGGGGAGTTGTTGTTTTTTTTTTTCCAATCTTCGGCCGACGCTGGAATGACTTTGTGGGACATTTGTAACATTTATTTTCAAATAAAGGCATTGTCAAAAATTCCTGATCTGTTTTTTGTTCAATTAAATGATTTTTTTCTAAGGTGTGGTGTGTTTATTTACATTTAATTTAACCCTTTAGTAAATGAGTACAGAGCGCCCCAGGTTGCTAAGAGCTCATAGCAACCTGGAGCGCTGTGACCACCCCCCCAAAACCCGGCTGCCCCCCAATGAGATGTCGCCTGAGGCAAGCGCCTCAGGCTGACTCACTATAGGGGTGAGGGCTGTACCATGCATGTGATTGTGTGCCTACAGTATTAGCATTCAAGTCAGTGCCTGTGTTAGCGTCAGTATGTTTTAGATAGGATAAAAAAAAGGTTTTATATTTATTATCGGGGGAACTTCACATCACCCTTCCTAAGTACACGTAAGAACTTCAGAACTGGGTAAATAAAGAAAATAAAAGTTTTGCCTGCTTGTGTTTCTACATTAGCAGCACAATGTTTACTACAAAGCCACAGGTGCACTTTAAACATCTAATGTCAAGTACAACATTAAAGAAGTTGCCCCGAGGCTTTAAATGACAGAAACCAGTACTACACGTATCCCAAACAAGAATGCAGCTATGCTAGTTCTATTCCGTCTCTGACTGGTCATGTCAGAGGGGAGTGTTGTTTAGGAAAGCGGGCCTGTGATAAAACATGCCCTGACTTTGTGTAGAACAGTACAGATATGGTAAAAGGAAGAATGCAGCAATCCAGGATCTGCTACTCTCTTTCCAAGATGGTTTGACTTTGACTAAAGAGTGGAATCCAAAAAGTTTTCTATGGAAATGACAACCCTTTGCTGAATCATCTATTGGCAGATTCTGGGTGCCACCGGTACCTGGGTTTGCAGCAAAAGATTTAACCTGTAGTGCCACCTCCTGGTAAAATATGATATCACAGGCAATCTATTTAGGTACGGCAAGCCTAGTTAGAGGAACTTCAACTATTTTTGTAATGTTAATGCATTTTTACACCAATACTACATTAACCCTTGATATTACTATATTGCAGTACACAGAGAGGTCCAAGATCCTTTAGTAGGGGGTCTGATTTACCTTAAGAACCACACATTTCGAGCTGTATCTGTGGACAGTCAGTTACCAAGATGAGGAACAAAAAAGTAAAATCTGTAAGGGCAAATAAGTTAACACATATATAAACCCAATCAGTGGAACATGAGCTTTAACATGGTAATGCACACCGCCTAGTTTTGTTGGACCATCTTTAGCTTTGATTATGGCACGCAGTAGCCATGGCATTGTTTCAATGAGCTTATGCAATGTCACAACATTTATTTCCATACAGAGTTGCATTCACTTTTCACCAAGGCCTTGCAGTGATGATGGGAGTCGGACCACTGCGTAAGGTCTTCTCCAGCAAATCCCAAAGATTCTCAATGGGGTTAAGGTCTGGACTCTGTGGTGGCCAATCCAAGTGTGACAATGAGGCCTCATGCTCCCTGAACCACTCTTTCACAATCGGAGCCTGATGAAGCCTGACATTATCATCTTACAATATGCCCGTACCATAAGGGAAGGAAAACTCCATTGATGGAAAAACCTGGTCATTCAGTATATTAAGGTAGGCATCTGACCTCATTTTTTGGGGACATGTCGTTACTGAAGCTAATAATTATCCAGTGGAAGGCTCTGACCTATTTGCTTAGCTAAATCCATGCGGTGACTTTTTTTTTCAGCCAGGCAGTGTCATTTTAATTAAGTGTAATTTACAGATTACCTGATGACTGTGTCATGGAGATCCTTTTCTAACGTGACAACACTTATAAAGGTGAGAACACTCTGTCCCTGTCTCCCAGCTGCATTTCTGCATTGTCACCCAGGCACATGGCTTCCTATTGAGACTGCAAGTTGATGTTTATGCAGGCATGGCCCACTGTTGTCACCACCAAGAGACCTGCCCTGAGAAATGCCATACAGCCAATGATGGAGACAGGAAGTAGCTAAAAAGAAGCTGCAGGAGATTATCAGCAATGATATGCAACAAATGATGGAAATGATGGCAAAACAAGTAATTTACTAGAAAGAAATGCCCCCTGTTTATGACGCACAGTGCGTCAGTGATCGCAATGTCATTCAGTTAGGATTTAGATCTTCTTTAAAGGAGAACTATGGGGTCCGTGTTTTTCCCCATAGTTCTCCTTAGGGTAACGGGAGGACACAAACTAGCGTCCTCCCCCCACCCTAAGCTCGCGGTATACTGAGATGCCGCAGCCGGAGCGGATCCCGACATCGATGTCGAGATCCGCCCAGCTGCGTGAGTGACAGCTGGCTCTGCCTATCTAGAGGCAGAGCCAGCTGTACCCGCCCCCTCCCCCGTCCGTTCCGCCAGTCAGCGCTGGAGGATCGGAGCGGGGAATCCATCCCCTCCCCTGTCACGGCAGAGAGTCGTGACAGGATCGAGAAGTGAGCGAACACCAGCATGTGTTTGCTCACCTCCAGATCTGACCGTTGACAGTCTCATATTCACAGGTCGGCTAGAACTATGAGGTGAGTGAAAAGCACTCACCTCATAGTTCTCCTTTAATATCCACTACTGACCATTATATCCCTAGGAATATTTCTGGAAAAACTGCAACTGCATCCCAATAGAAGTCTTGAAAAGACACCTATCATCACCATGCATTTATATTTTATAGTTATGAAAAGCTACTTTTCCTTCCTCTACAATGGATTGTATTTATATATAATTAGGGCTCATGCACACAGCCGTATGAAAATACAGCAACTAGTAAGAAAGGTTCTTGCTAGCAGAATGCTCTGTATGCATGTAACGTTTGTGCAATGTTGACGTGTAAAACATGGTTTGCTAGAAAGCTAGCCGCCTGCATCCAAGCACCGAAGGACTAGGGTTGCCACCTTTACTTTCAGCGAAACCCGAACACTCTAGCGACGCACGGACATTTTTTGGGGAGAATGAGTCGTGACTAATTCATATGTAAATAGTTTCACCCCTTCATATGTAAATATCACAGTTGAGACTTTTTAATGGGGGGCCAGTAGCCCCTATCTCAATTTCGGTTGCCCCTGTCTGCCTGACATCATGTGCCTGGGTTTCAGCTGCCATGACACAGCATTCAAAACCCGGACTGTCCTGGTGAATCCAAGTCAGGTGGCAACCCTACGAAGGACACCAGACAGCATGCTAACAACAAAGGAGCCACTTGTGTCCTGCCAACAAAAGACTCTAGTCAGCTTGAGCCACCTATCGGTCATTGTTGCTAGTACACAGACGGGACCAATAGGCTGCATTTGCACTGTACGCATGTAAACACTAGCACAAACGTTGACATGTGTGCAGCATAAAGTACGGTTATGTGCAGGAACTCAGATGCAGAGTTTTCTATTTTGAGTTTAGGGATCTGAACACAGTGCCAGTTTAATGATCTTTTCTGGGTGGGTTGACCCCTAAAACAATACTCCTGCATTCAGATCTGTAACAAAAAAAGGAAAAACCGCAGCGTTTTTTTGTGTGGCTGTGTGCAGGAGCTGTTAGGAGTTCCTGAGATCCTTATCCACCTTCTCCTGTAGGTGATCCAGGTTCTCTCACACAGGTCACAGTCATAGCACATGTAGCCTGCTGTGTGAAACTCAGCATCTCATGTGTGAATAGATTTCATGGTACTCGCGCAGTAATATTTTACAGCGAGTCTCTTATTTGTGCTGTTAGTCCAAATGGATAAGTTAACAGTGTAAATGAATATACAGCTTAGTACGCAGGGTGACCATATACCGATGGCATTCAGTTCTAAAAAAATACCAAGATTTTATAGCTAGGGGGAGTGAAAATGGAATGACAGCTTAACGAAAACATGTAGTAACATATATGGGTGTGTGTTTGGGTGTGTTTTTAGTATACCTGGTTTTGTGTGCTTTTTATTCAGAGCGGTCATGTAATAAGGAACTTCAGGATTTCAGTTTTTATGGCTTACACACGTCTTGTCAGGCTGCTTATCTAGTAATAAATATGGGGCTAGTTTATTTTAACAGATGCAATACCCTGTGCTGGCAGCAAATAGAAGAGTCGGACGGGCATTGTGACACAAAATGCAGCGGCCTGCCTCTTTGGGAGTCTGACACCCCCATCCAATACACTGCACATGCAGCGAGAGTACTGCAGGGGTCAGAGAGGGGCGCACTGAATTGCTGTATAGGGTATTTGCACCCTTGCTGCAGAACTTGACAATTATAAAAAGTTAGAATAGGAATACGGTAGAATATTTATCACTGTAGATGCAGCCTGCCTGATCTGATGACTGTAGGAGAAAACAACAGCTGCAATAGACCACCTATACTATATGGCCAAAACTTGGTGGACACCTCACCGTCACACCTTTTTCAGCTTGTTGGACCCCCACTGAACCTTACATGATCACCAAAAGACTACTTACACGTATCCTTTGGCATTACTCCTTCACTGGCTGGACCTACGACATGTGGGTGACACGTCTTAGGTCCAGCCAGTGAGGGAGTCATGCCAAAAGAGAGGATAAGTCCTTGCTACTATGCAAGATTCTGGAGTATTCTGGGCCAGCGAGGGAATGACACCCATAAGGGGAGGTGGGTGCTTTAGAATGGCATCTCTGCTGATGTGCCATCCATCTGACCTCAGCTCGGGGGTAGAAGGATCTGCAAATGGTCAGACTGGACACTTTAAAAAAAATAAAAAAAAGGGGGGGAGGGGGGGAGATGAAAGCTGACCCTTGCAGTGGAACTTCCTTCCCCCGGCAAGACTTAAATACCTGTTTTTGTGCAGGGGGAAACAGAAAAAGGAAGTATAACTACATTTACTGTTCCCTTATTTAACCCTTGCCTTGTGTGTGGTTTATACTACAAGGGTCAGTTTGTTTGGTTTTATATTACACACAGTTCGGCTTTACTGTGCTCCCACACAACCTTGGTATTTATTCTGACCACCAAGGCCATTTGTGATAAAAGAAACCAATGACGATTACGAGACTGTTCGCTATCAGTATTATATAAACCCATTATGGTATACTTGGATTCGGTCCAGCAGACTGTGCCAATTGCTGAAAGTACAACGGTCCATTTAATAAATGAACAGAAGCTAAAGCAAATGTGAATTTAAGGATACTTCTTTAGTATACAGAGCTGTTGAAATCACTAACATATCAAATCATCCCCCCTCTACCTACATTATTTGCAATAATTGTGAGGCTGACATGCAGTCCACACTTCACACCCTGCAGATGAACAGCACAGCTCAAAAACGGTTTCTTCAACTGTGTCAAGTCTTTTCCTGAAAATTGCTTTAACTTTCCAAAGGTAAAAATTGGGTTATGTTACGCTGGCATTTTAGGAACAAGAGACGTTTAGTGAGGCTCTAAACTCATAAAATGCACAGGAAAGCCTAGCTTACTCTGCATTCTAGCTCTATGGGTAGAAGCAAAGTAGTCACAATTATATTTGTATTTCACCGCAATACCTGCAGAAATCTTTTCTTACATTAAAGGGACTGCAATTGTCTCCTTCAATCCAGAGCTGTCACCTGCCGTACCTTTCACCACAAGATGTCCTCATTCTTCCAGGTTGAATGACTTCCAGCATCACTCAATCTAGAACCTTGGTTCTCAACTGGTGGGTCGTGACCCAAAAGTGGGTCGCGACCCAGTGTTCAGTGGGTCGCCGCGTGCCTTCCACTTTTCTAGGTGAGAGGCACCTCAGCAAATAACGCAGCAATGTCAGTTCTCGCTCCAAGTAGCCATTCAAAATCTGCTGTCCGGTGCCGAGTGTCAGCTTGAGGAGGGGTGGACTAGAGCTATGGCGGCGAGGGAGCTCCATCCATTGATGCATTGCTTACAGCTCCCTCGCATGTCCTATTGAGGTGCCGTGACCGGAGTGACTTCACATTCTGGCTCTTGACAACTCTACAAGGCACGCTAGGGAGTTGTACAAGCAATAATGCATATATGGATGGAGCTCCAGCACAGCAGCCCACACAGGACCCCAAGGCTGAGGATCCACTCCAGTTCTCATAAGGTAGGGAGACTGGGTGGATCTTTAAAAAAAAAAAAAAAAAAAAAAAGAGTGTGTATATATACAGTATGTGTGAGATAGTGCCTGTGGTTGTGTGCGTCTGTCAGTGTTTATAATGCCCCGTTCACACTAGTACAGTGCGTTAATGGAACTGCCTGTGCCATTAACTCACTGTAGCACGCAATCGCACCTATGTGTTCTGGTGTGGGAGGTGCGTTGCGTTGCCATACATGTTAATGGCACCCCCGAAAGCACCTCCCGCCCACAGTTCAATCGGCCGCACCGGAATGTGCGGTACCATAATGCCGTTGCAGTGCGACTTGGGTCGTGACTTAATGACCAAGGACAAATGTGGGTCCTGAGGTTACACAGGTTGACAACCACTGATCTAGAAGACTGACTACAGGCATCATGGTTCCTTCCCCCTGAACTCACAGAGGGGAATTTATCAAAACTGGAGCAGCTACCCATAATAAGCAATCAGCTTCTCTCGTTCATTTTCAAAGCTTATCTAAACAAACTAAAGAGAGAAGCTGATTGGTTGCCACGGGCAGCTGCTTCAGATTCTCTTCGTTTTGATAAAATTCCCCCAACATTGTGTTGATGCAGAAATGATCAAACATATTTACATGTAAAAAGTTTGCAATGCCCTGCATGGTGGCACACAGATTGTGATAGGAAGGGGCAGCACGCTCAGGCCTCTGTTCATTTATACCATGGCTGCCCGCCCAAAACTAAACATGACTACAGGAAGAAGCCAAGGATGACCTAATCAATTTTTTCTGCTCCTTCACAGTCAAATCACAAGTTGGGAGCAGAAAAGGTGACTACAGATGAAGTACTCTTGCAGCTGTTTTTTTCTTAGTCACTCATCAGAGATGGGTGGGTACAAGTACAATGATTTGGGATGGAGAAGGGCATTTAACTGTGCACATTATGAATGCTCCGAATATGGCAGGCAATAAACACATGGCATCTAATAGAGATTGTGAAATCATGAACTTTACTTGGAGTCACTCCAGATCATGTCCCAGCATTCATGTTTTCTTTTTACCCTGTTCCTGTAGTGGGAAACGGCTTCATGCGACAGTTATCACCAGGTTTACAAAAAAAACTAATTGTTGGGGCAACTGCTGGAAGCTCCAATACGACTGAGGTAGGCATGCAACCAAATCTCCCAGGTGCCCTTTCCCTACATACAGTGTGCGGACAGGCTCTACGGCAGTGATGGCGAACCTTGGCACTCCAGCTGTTTTGGAACTACAAGTCCCATGAGGCATTGCAAGGCTCTGACAGCCACAGGCATAACTCCCAGAGGCAGGTGCATGTTGGGATATGTCGTTTTGGCACAGCTGGAGTGCCAAGGTTCGCCACCACTGCTCTAGGGTGTCAAGGATTCAGCATTGTTCTGCTAGAAAAGAAGCCAACAGGTAGAGAGGGACAGAGAAAGATGGTGATAAGTGGAGTTCTGTAGTCCAGCAGGCAGGGCTGACAACACTGGGTGGGATTTGAGAGCAGCAAAAGTACTGTGTTGTCAGCCAAAACAGAAAGTTTGGTGCACACTGGATTTCTGGCGGCTTTTATTATTATTTATTTTTTGCCCTCACATACCCTATAAAAGAAACCTATTACATGCCACTGCTGACCGCCATTTGAATATGCTAGATGTCTGACTATCTAGCTTTAATATTTTACAGGTCACTGACCTATAAAATAAGTGAAATCTCTGTATACATGATCCAGATCAATGAAACCATTGCATTGGCACAGCCAAGGACTAGCATTTTTAGAAGGCTAGGTCAGCAATGGCTGTCTCCAGATGGTTATGGTGAGAGGAGATAAAAAGCCCTCCAATGAACCAGTGTGTACCACTACTCCTCATTTTAGGATAATGGGCAGAAGTATGTAAATGATTCCTCTTTGCGCCAATGGCCAACTGTATATCCATAAACACTGGTGTACTTGTGTATAATACAGAGAAGGCCTAATATTATAGAAGCATTTATTCCAAACTGCAAACATTGGCACTATGTACTGGTTCAGTGGAGGTTTTTTTGCTTCTTTTTATGCCTTCTCACCAGAACCTTCTTATACTCTCGTTGGGTCCCCAAGCCCTACTCCAGAGAAGCCACAGTTTCCATACACTGCACTGATGATTGCCATAAATCCATAAACAGCTGTATGCAGTTTAGAATGAATGGATCTGTATTGTACACTTGCAGATCTGGATGTACATTTGGCCATTGAGGTAACCAGGAATGATTTGCATGACGCCATCCACTATCCTAAGACAAGAAAACAAACTCCTATTTTTGGAATGTGTGATAGAAGACAAGTGAATACCTTCTGTTATATGAAAGCTCTACTCTGCCACATTCTGTTATAAGAAAACTCTACTCTGCCACATTCTGTTATATGAAAGCTATACACTACAGATCATTTAAAATACATACCAGTTTTTAAAGAAATAAAACACATACAAGAGACATACTTTTTATTTTTAAAGAACCATTCGGCTTTACAGAAAAGTACCAATTATAAAATAATATTCAAAAACTATATTTGCAATTAATATGGATCTTGTTCTCTTTGCTTTTACAGTATCAGCTGTGGCCAGTAAAAAAAAAAAAAAGTGTGCATACTCCTATGAACCGCAGGCACAGCCGACAACAGTCATATGCCATCTACTATGGACATTTATAAAACCTGTGCAAGCTGAAACCATATATATACAGTATACACTGAGTGGCCAGATTATTATGAC
>NW_017306463.1:634346-635438 GCF_000935625.1 Nanorana parkeri
GGTTTAAAATTTTCATTTCAGTACACCTCTAGTTGTCATGGAGGATGTCAAATCACAGTAGTCTGTTCCATAGAGGTGTCATGTTTGGCCCCATATACTCTAGGTTCAGATGTGGATTACATGTACATAGGGTGGGTGTTAATGTGCATAATATTATTAATTCAATTATTATAATAATATTAATGTGCATAATAATAATATTAATGTGCATAATAATAATGCTGGGTAAGGGTAATCACTTTTGGGTAAAGGGAAAAACAACAAAAAAATCTGTACTTACTAAAATACATTATAGGTTTTCTTCAACAGTAGTAAGAATATCAATAGACAGCCAATACTGAACTAGCCTGGCCTATACAGTCTAACAGCTAGTTTAATGTGCATTACCTGTGTCAAGATCTCCAATAACATAAATACTTGCTCCAATAGGCACTGCTCCGTACACAAAGGAAGAGCTTGTTGGAATACACAAATTCTGGTCATTTAAGTAAATCCATCTGTAAGAAGAAAAAAAAAAAAAAAAAACCACTGAAAATGTTAAACTACACCAGGATGCTATTCCTTGACTAAATGCAAGCGGCTTTAACACATATCCACGGCTGCTAAGTGCATGGTTGTGTGTTCTTGGATGCCCCCACACTGCGGCAGTGTGACTTCCACATGTATCTGCAAATGTATGCAGCTACAACTTCTGTTTTACCTGGGTAGTTGAAACAAATTTTTTTTCTTGCTGGCTTGCTTCAGAGCGTGCTGGGGATCCCGTTTGTACTGCTGTACTGACAACTAGGGATGCAACAATACCGATACTAGTATCGGTACAGATACCGAGTATTTGGGCGAGTACTCGCCGCCCGCATTCCCGATTGGCTGGGAAGCCGTTTTCCCAGCAAAACAGCATGGAGCCAGCTTCCCGGGCAAATCAGAAGCCAGGAAGCATGCCATTACCAGCCACCCGGCTTCCTGATTGTCTGGGAAGCCGGCTCCATGCCAGCAGAAGCACTGGTATTGGTACTCGGTAGCGACGAGTACTGAAAGCAAAATAATGGTACACGTACTCTATACCGAAAAACCTGTATCGTTGCATCCCTAGTT
>NW_017306463.1:635483-636709 GCF_000935625.1 Nanorana parkeri
GGGGGGGGGTTGCCAATATGAATACTAATGAATGGGGGGTGGAGAGCTCAGCTGTAATCTACACAGAGCACAGAGGCGGCCATTGCCATGAGGAGATGAAGAGGAACGCTAACACATGTAGGATACCACATAAGAAAGATGTACTAAACTTCACTTCGTCCTCAAATTGGGTGGGCAGTAACATGAAACAAAACCATAGATGATGGATACTATCACTTCAGTGACGGCAGTATCATTTCTGCACATTCAACAGTATAAAAAAATAATAATAATTTGAGGACTGAACTTTTAAACAGTAAAATGAAGCACAATGTACCTTTTAAAGTCATCATGGTAGAATTCAGATTTACAGGCCACCATTTCACTATTTTGCTCATTTTCCCGACTTCTGACTCCACCAAAGACATAAAGTTCCATACCGACCCCACATGCTACCGCCCCAAACCTGCGAAAAAAAGACAATTTAGAGAAAAGCCAGATTCCAGGAGAGTTTCTCCAGAATATTACAAGAGGCCTCTCACCTTCTTTCCTTCAGGGGACATATCGCTGTCCACTGCTGTATTTTGGGATCATAACACTCAACAGACTCAAAAAGCTTTCCAAATGATCCTCCTCCCATTGCAAAGATTTTCTTCTTCATTGCGGCATAGCAGCCGATCTGTTTTTAACCAACAAATACCAAGTCAACACATGTGGAATCTACAAAGCAGATATACAGAGTAGGCACTTTTAAAGTGTAGGTGCATAACACTGTTTTGGGGATTTAAAGAGCCCTGAGAAGTGCACATGAAGATATACAAATACTTCCAGACATTTTAGTCAGCCATTGGCTTGAGGGCCCTTTGCTACCATAAAATGGCTCCATTAAATCAATAAGGAGAGGCCAATGATAAGCTGGTCATCTTTTCAATAAGTGAGCAGGTTTAAGGCCCAACTTCTCATTCAGCTGATGTATGCTAGGGATGGGTGAGGAAGAAGGAAGTGTGCAGTAGCTCAGAAGAGTGTGATGTCTAGGCTTGCCTTGCTTTAATAACCACGGGTCATAGCAGAATCCTGCACAGCTGTGACATTCAGAGTAGAAGCAGGAGTGGCCATACCAGATACACATTAAAAGCCCAGCACATCATAATGGCAGCTGAAGTGTACACACACCTCTTAAAGTGACACTAAACACAGGATTTAAAGGCTAAGTTCACCTTCTGCAAAAATTAAGGAAATTATATATA
>NW_017306463.1:636779-637899 GCF_000935625.1 Nanorana parkeri
ATATATATATATATATATATAACATTTTGTATTAAAGCCTGGAAAGCATTGCAACTGTGGTCACTGGAAGCTCGGGCTTCTGCAGTTTCCTCCCAAACTGAAGCATGGAGTTCCAGTTTAAATTTGGCTTGCAAATGGTGAGCACTCATTTGGTCAGCACGGTAGCCTGACCGCGCTGACCAATGAGAAGCACTTCTCTTTCTTTCTCTCTTTGCCTATCTTAGCAAGAAGTCAGGTGACCACGGAGACCAATGAGCGCTCGCCATTTGCAAGCGAAATTTAAACAAACTCTGTACTTCAGTACGGAGCGTCAGTTTGGTAGGGAACTGCAGAAGCCTGAGCTTTGCAGCCATGATCCAGTGATCCCAGTTGCAATGCTTTCCAGGCTTGAATACAAAAATAAAAAAATAAAAAAAGTTTATATTAAATATGCATTTAAAAAAAAACATTTTTGCAAAAAAGGGGAACTTGGCCTTTAACCACTTGCTGACCGGGGTGTTAAACCCCCTCCTGGCCGGGACACATAGAGCTTTCTTTTGGTGTTATTTAAATCACCACTGGGGTTTTTATTGTTTACTATATCACAAAAAAGTACTGTAAATTGTGAAAAAAAAACCCGTTCCCCTATGAAATGTGATGAAACATTTATTATCGCTCCAATTTATTTGTAAAATATAAAAGACGAGGTCACGTCGGGTAGATATACACCAAACATGTCAAGCCTTAAAATTGTGCGTGCCAGCGAAATCGCAGAAAACGACCACGCCCAAGTTGGCCCTAGGAAATCCCACTGTGTATCAGCTTTTTGCAACAGGTTTCAGCAACAGAAACATTTAGCAAAAGGTTTCTTTGTTGAAACATTGTACCAGACTTCTGAGAGTTCTGGGAACGATCAGAAGTCTTTAGTGACATCTGATCCTGAAATGCTGCAGTATGAGCATTTCAGGCTCAGTCACTAAGGTTATTATTGGCTGTTCATAAGTTTGGAGCAGCTTAATAGCCAAATATTAAAAAAATGTATGTAATTATCAAGCAGTCAGTCATACTGGAGAATCATTCACAATGACAGCTTGATGTAAATTGACAAAAAACAAAACAAATTTAAAAATATAAAAAATTT
>NW_017306463.1:637953-647124 GCF_000935625.1 Nanorana parkeri
CAATCTTCATTTTTTTTCACCCTAAAGGGTTAACTGTTTAATTTAACCCCCTCATGACTGCAATGTTCAAAGTATGTCAGCAACATAGATTGTGGATCACCCTGCAGGTGGATGTCAGTGTGGAGACCTTGCAGCACCTTTCCATATTGGTCATATCACCACAATTGATTGAAACAGATTTCAGAGTCTGGATTCAGCTTCAATACTACTCCCTGCAGGGACTGCCTAACCATCCAAATACACTGTACAGTGAGTAACTCTTCATTTGATACATATGTATCTGCTTTTTCTATACAGCGCTTGTGCTTAAAGTTAGTTTTTTGACCACTTGGTCGAAATATGGTTTTCAAACTGCACCTTTTTTTCACTTGGGCCATACTAAGGAGGACTTGCCTTTTATTGATTTTAAATGTCTTTGTCAGTTGGTGGTTTTTTGATGCGATTTTGTTTTATGTTGTTTTCTATTTCTTTAATTTTCATAAAATTTTTGATACATTGTACTGCCTGTTTTTCTATTATAGACAGCTCCATCTTATGGGATTTCTTATTTAGGGGAGCCTTGCTTGTTATTGGGTTTTTACGCGTTACCCTCATTTTTTATACTGTATTTGTCCTAAGTGAGGCGTTAGGCGCACATATGTGATATAAATATATAGCCCCATCTGTCCTCTAAAAAACAATATATAATATCTCTGGGTGCACTTAGTAAGTATATTACTGCCATGGAAGAATCACATAGCAAAAAGGTAAAAAGTGCTTCAGTCATTAAGGAACAAACTGAAAAAAGCTCAGTCATAAAAGGGTTAAAATGCTGCCGTGTCAGCCGCACTCCTTCCACATATGTGTACTGCAATCTTCAGCTACTCCAATCAAAATTTTCTACATCCTGACTCAAAACCACACTTGTCCTTTAAGTGAACAATAGATATGCTTCACATAAGGTTCCCATGCTGATGCAGAGCTGCCCGTGTGCGTTTCCTTTTTAAGGTTCTAGGATTCTGCAGGTTTTGGCGTCAAGTGCTAAAGTCTTTTTGCCATGTTACACATTATTATGTACCACGCCTCTGTGCTCACGCTCACCTTTACTGACTGACTCACTAATCTTTCCTCAAATACAGCTAATAAAAAGTGCACACCTAGATTGAAAGGAAAAGGAGGCGGAACCACAAAAGGATTGTATTTTTTGTGTGTGAACAGCGGATCACATATGAAACAGATTTGGTTTCTTTGCCCTCAAGTTAGCAAATTTAAAACTCGCCATGCAGCAGTTCCATTCACACAATACTAAATTAACATGTCTGCTTTTCCATAATGACAACTGTTGTCTGTTGTCCCATGTCGATTTCACCAGGTGTCTTCCATTCTGACCAGGTTGTAGGTGGTGGAGGCAAAACAATGCAAGTCGCCGATTTATAGAATTTAAAACTAAACCAAGACCGAGTCTTGAAATAGCTCTTCTTCCTAACTTTACAGTGCACAGATAAAAGGACATTCAAATATTTACCGTATTTTGCGATCCATAAGACGCACCGGACCATAGGACGCAGGGAGGTCCGGCGCGCCTTATGGAGCACTCGAGACTGTAGCTTCTGTGACAGCTTCTATGACAGAAGCTGTCACAGAAGCTGCAGTTAGTGACCGCTGAGACAGGTGGCGCTGCGATTACAGCGCCACGGTCTCAGTGATGACCCAGAGCAGGCGAAGAACGTCTATTCTTCGTCTGCTCTATGGTTATCTCGATCGTCACCGCTGCTCGGTTTTAATACGAGTGATCTCATTAGATCACTCGTATTAAACGAGCAGTGGCTCCTGCTGCTGAACTCGATCGCCGCCGCCGCTGCTCGGCTTTAATACGAGTGATCTCGTTAGATCACTCGTATTAAACGAGCAGTGGCTCCTACTACTCGCCCGGCGCCCGAAACTGCATGTCTCGGGCGTCGGGATTCACTCCATAAGACGCAGGCACTTTTTCCCCCTCCTTTTGGGGGGAAAAAAGTGCGTCTTATGGAGCGAAAAAAACGGTACATATTCTTGACAAGCAGTAAAAGAGTTTTAAAACAAGAAATCACTGACCTCTCTAGCTGCTTTTACTGTAAAGTACTTAAGAGAACTACCGGGTCAGTGTTATTCCCCATAGTTCTCTTTAGGGTAATGGGAGGACATATACTAACCTCCTCCCGTGACCCAAAGTTCAGTATATCGCAGGCTATTGCCCGTGATATACTGAGAGCGCCACAGCCGGGACGGATCCCGACAATACTGTCGAGATCTACTCAGCTGCGTGAGTGACAGCTGGCTCTGCCTATCTAGGAGGCAGAGCCAGCTGTGCCCGCCCCCTCACCCGTTCGTTCCTCCGCTCAGCGCTGGAGGATTGGAGAGGGGAGGGGGGAATCCCTGCAGGGAGCGATGACTGACAGTCACTGCTCGCTCCAGGGAGACGATTGGGAAGAGGATCGGCTGTATGTTTCTGCTCACTTCCTGATCAATAGAGCCGACCCGTGACAGCTTCTTTGTTTCAGGTCGGCTCGAACTATGAGGATGAGTGGAAATCACTCACCTCATAGATCTCCTTTAATTCTCAAAGATCACATCAGACTCAAGTCAGAATTCAGGCTTTCTAACAGCTTAGAATTAACGAATGTGTATTTACATTAAACATCTGGTGCAGTAGAAAGCAACAGGAAAAAAAAACAATTTCATTGTGTCTATTGTGAACTTTGAGAATGAATTTATTCACAATGCCTACTGCTTCAGAGGTGAATAAGGGCTTGTTTTAAAGTCCAAAGTACTGCTTGTTCAGAATATGTAAATCACTTTATGTGCATAGTCTGGGCACAGGTTAACTTTAATTAAGGAATGGATTCAAATTTACCTCTGGCAGGAAATGCAGCCCACCCTAACAGATTACGGTTTTGGTACAGCTCCACTGGATTTTTTCATCTTAACATTTCTGCAGCAAAATCCCTGCACCCGTTCTCAGATCCACCCACCTTACACAATCATTAGGGAGCGTTCCTCTCTGCTAGATTCATCTTCTATTTTACCTGCCCTGCTATCCAATGTTTTTACTTTTCCAGCTAGCGGGACCACGATATCCAATTACTGGATGTTGCAGGTTAAATCTTGCCTAACAGACAATAGACAGATATGGAGTGTCTCAACTCTCACACAACCATTGCCGCAAATGGAACCTCACGGTCAGATAAGGCTTCTGCCTAATCCTTAGATTCAAGAGTCAATAGAAAACAGGCACTACGACTAAAGCTGGCCATGCACCTATAGATGATCTGCAGATTTTCTATGGTCAGATGGAAAAAGTGCAACAGATTCCTCCATCTACGCTAAACTGTGTGGATGGAGGAATCTCCTGCTGGGCCAAGCTTCAGTATCTTGCTAGTCGGCCCTGCTGGCTCTCAAAATACCTGAACAATGCCTGCATCCAATCAGATTGTAAAGGTATTTTGACAGCCAGCGGGGCAGACTAGCAAGATACTGAAGCTTGGCCCAGTGGGAGTTTCCTCCATCCACACAGTTTAGCGTAGATGGAGGAATCTGTTGCCCTTTTTCCATCTGACCATAGAACATCTGCAGATAATCTATATGTGTATGACCAGCTTTAGGCTCAGTTGTGGGGCAAAAAATAGGTCAGAAGTTCATCATTGACCGTTTTAATGCCTTTTTGGGAATAAATGGATATTACCACACTGATCGCACTTCCAGTGACGTTTTTATGGATTCTTAAATCTTGCATTACACCTATTTTTGCCAGCAGAACAAGTCTTTTTACTCCTAATGATTTTTTTTTTTAAATGACAGTCATCTAGAATTCAATGTGTCTGACATACCTTTCGCACCATAGTCATATTTGGCTGCTTGCTCCATGTTTTAGTACATACGTCATAAGACTCCATAGCGATCAACTCACGATCTCCGTCCTCTCCTCCCAGAACGTAGATTACACCATCAATTTCTACAACACCAAAACTGTGCCTTGCCTATTGGAGCAGACATAGTTATTACATACGATTGTCTCACACTTGCATAAAAGGGTTTATTGATCTGCAAATAAAGATAAAAAAACAGTTCTGCACATTCAAGTGGCCGAAGCAAAGGGCAAATCAGAGCAAAGATCAGAGATTCCCAGCCACGGTTTTCTTAGACCAAGTCTAGTGTTATGTGATTACACTACAGAACACAAATTTAAAAGAGATTACTTAAAGTACTAAACTGTTACAGTTGAACTTAGATCTGGTCAAATAAGTGCAGTCTAGTACACAGTACAATGCTAGCACATAGTACATTGCTCTTTTGGTCTGAGAGGATGTACTTACCTTATTCCTTGGTCTACAAATGCTCTGAAATGCTTTACTCCTGCCCCAGAATATGGGCAGACCCCCTCAACATCATTACATACAAAGCAGTGCCTGGTTGTGCACTGTAAGTTATGACATCAGCGAGATGGGAAAAAGACACGATCAGAGAAGAGTCGGAGATTTATGGGACTGGTCGCCAATACTTAACTAGCAGGGAGAAAGCCTGGGGGAGGGTGGCTGTAAGGGGAGTATCTCTCTCTATGAGAAGAGTGGGGGACGCCTGGCCTGGAGCTTGGCTTTAAAAAAAAAAAAAAGGTCAAACACAACCCTGAGAAAGTTGTTCCCGGCAATAAAATACTCAAAGACATGTTTTGTGCGGCGCTCAGCCCAGGAAACAGAAAGAATGGGGCTCACTTACACTGCTTACTTTTGGATATAATAGAGCTGGATCTAAATCCCTCTCAGAGTCTTTTAATCAGAACTCCAAACAGGTTAAACATTCAATTGAAACATAAGTCAGCTGTTTTACCTACCAAAGGACTTGTAATTCCGTTCAGTCACTCTTCCGATTCACCCTCCACCTTTCAGAATGCACAACTCTTTTCCCTTTCCTACTCAGTTGTGTTACCTCTCTGCTTGATGAACCATTCTCTGTATGCTGAACCATTGTTTCTGGCATTTCACTCCAATGCTGCTGAGAGCGCAAACAGGAAAACAGCCCTCAACCCCTGCCAGAGCCCAAGCTTGGCTTTTCAGTCATGCTAAAGTCGCAGCTGGCCTAAACAACTTGCGGGATTTTTGACCTTTATTATTCAGGCCTAATGTATTCAAGGTACACAGAGAACTCATTCAGGCTGATGATCCAACAACTTGGTGTCTCTCAGCCTTACCAATATGACAGATATAGCAATATGTCTTCCGAGATTCCCTCAGGAGAACTAATCACTGTCCTACCCCATCCTAAATCCAGAGTGTTTTGGGTGGAGCTGCTCTTTTAATGACTAAACAATGCTGTTTATAGGATGTTTAACATGTTATTATGAAATCACACAAATCCAGATAATGCTCTACTGGTAGCTTCAGAAATTCTAATTACTGCTAATTAATACATTACATCAAGCATAGGTGGTAGTGGGCTCCAGGCGTTGGCATCTGGATCATACAGCTCCCCAGAAATCAGAGTCTCGCTGTTTTCATTTTGTCCCCCAAGAACAAACAAGAAACCCTCTGCCAACACAAAAACAAACACACCTCAGCATGTACTTTGCATCATCTGTTATGGCTTCACCTTTTGTTATTGGCAGTATTTCAGGACAATGTATGCAAAATAAAAGATGTTATAAACATTTATCCAGTATGGATTAGAGCAAACTGATCAACAAAACAGAAGAAAATGGAATACATTTACACTAATACAAACTAAGTGTTAAAAACACACAGCATGGATTGCCCCCTGATCCAACCTTTTTGGCATACTGTAGCTGACCAGATACGAAGCACAACGGGGATGACCTTGCCATTTGATCTATCGACTTTCCTCCTTCACCTTACGCGCTCTCCAGGAAAGCGTACAAGCGCTCCTTATTGATTCACTTGATTAATGCGGGGCGAGGGCTTGTATCCCCGCTATGTGGAAGAGCTCGCAGGCCCCCTCAATAGCAATGTGGCTGCGGAGGGTGGAGAGATTGAACCAATGGAAGACCTGACTTCCTCCCTGAGAGACACCCAGGACAAGTTTGTACTTACATGGGCGGCTTGGATTCAGTTCCGGGACTCTGAGATATACTGTCGGGCCTGCTCAACCTGATGTACCTAGATCTCCTGGGGGTGGTCAACGACACATTCCTTACCCATATATGGTCTCAGGGGTGCACCCCCAGGCAGAGGGAATAATCGGGGGGGCAGAGGTGGTGGGGTGCTATGCTTTCTTTCCCTATTCTTTCTTAGTCTACTTGTTTCCTGCTTTTCTTTTTTCTTTGTTGCATCGCTGATGCTCATTTTATATCTTTGGTTGGTTGGTTGGTTGGTTGGTGTGTGTGTATTCTCACGGTCAGCCGTATGGTCTTAAAAATCTTAGGAGGTATTGCTTGGGACCCACACTGCACATTTGAGGTTGTTATTGTATTCTACCTACTTGTTTGCTATTGTGATGTACTTTTTTTTTTTTGATCGTCATTGCAGCTAATGCTGCATGTTTTATACATGGCTATTTCTGTGGTGTTTGACGTTCTTTCCTTTATAAATAATTAAAAAACAAAACACAGCATATACAAATGGAAAAAATAGAGGAGGTGTCAACAAACTATATGAATCCAATATACGGTGATGACATAACTCCAGAGCAGTTTTAAAAACACACAAAACAATTTATGTTTGGTTAGTCTGGAAGGTAAGGGTTGGAACCTCAAGTTTTTTTCTCTAAAACTGTTTTATGAGCTGCGACAGGACAGTGCCGTGTCACTGTGGCGATTGGTGGGTTTGGCGCCCAGGACTCTCGGCCAGAGGGGCCGAGAGTGTCCAGAAAACATAGTGTTACAGGGAAGGAGCTGGGTTTGCAGTTCTTTCCAGGTTTTCTGGAGTATAACTGGGATCAGGGTCTCTGGAGATTTCTAAAGGTGCCCATACACCTTACAATTATCTACAGATTTTCTGTGGTCAGATGGAAAACGTGCAACAGATTGGCCCAGGTGGAGATTACTCCATCCACACAGTTAAGAAAAATCTGCAGATAATTGTAAGATGTATGGCCAGCTTTAGAGTCTTGGGCGAGATGAAATCTCCAGTCCTGGGGCCAGGTGCAGCCAATTGCCAGATTGTTCAGGTGGCTGATAACAGCCCTATCAAGAGAGAGGACAGAGAGGAAGAGCCAGTCAGTGGTGCAGGAGTACATGCAGAGCGTGGGAGACTGTGTGTATGTGAAGCACGAGACTCTGAGCTTGAGTCTGGCTGGAGAGGCCGAGAGGTCCTGTGGCACGCGCGGTGTGGGTGAGGCCAGGAGGGTCTGTGGCACACGAGGTGTGTTTGGAAAGGTCGGAAGGACCATCGTCACACAGGGAGGTGTGAAGCTGCTGGGTGTCTGGCCAGGAGGCGGCTGAGGCTCTAACCCTGGAGGTGGGACATGCTACCGGGTGCGGAGCAAAATCTTGGATGTTGCTGGAAGATGCACCCTGTTTATGTTTCTTTGCTGAAAAGAAGCAATTTAAGTTGTACTGTTTGGAAGAAAATAAAGTTTTATTCGCTGATACAGCTGGCTAAGGATCCTTCGATACCCTAAATGTTACAGAGCATAAACAAAAAAATAAAGACCTCTGACACGTTTTTAATACTGCCTCTGCCCTCTCACGTTCAGGGCCCAGCCATACCATATACAGTGTGTTACTTTGCCTCTTACTGGAGAGGTTTCCCTTCACTTCTCGTCCCAGAGACACAACTGAGGGCCCAGTCACACCATATCCAATGCATTCTGGCACAGGTTGAGCCCGATGCGTTCTGGCACAGGTTAAGCCCGGAACACACTACACCTACCGCCCTCAGTCCGATTGCCCGCACCAGAACACGTGGCACAGCAATGCCCATCGTTTCAGTGCGATCGAGAAAAAAAAAAAAAAAAGAATTTAGGGCTTGCACTGGAATGCAGGGCATTCCAGTACCACGCGTTCTGGTGCGGGCGATCGCACTGCGGTTGGGGGTGTGTCTGCGGTGCCATTGACATGAATGGCACCAACACGCCTCCTCCCACACCAGAACGTGGCCCGGCTTGATTTATGCGATTCAGTGCGTTCCGGGCTCAAACCGTGCCAGAATGCAACGGATATGGTGTGACTGGGTCCTCAGTTGTGTCTCTGGGACGAGAAGTGAAGGGAAACCTCTCCAGTAAGAGGCAAAGTAACACACTGTATATGGTATGGCTGGGCCCTGAACAGGCTTTAGCTATACTTTAAAAGATAAACTTACAGTGAACAACGGTGAGGAGGAGACCTACCTGCAGATAAAACCCCATGATTGATTCTTGGTGAGCTCAGTGGTGCCAGCTCAATCCATAATTGTCTGTTCCGATCATAAAGTGGGCACATACAACGGACATTGGCCAATGGTTTCCGAGACCTTAAAAACAGGAACACACATTCATTTAACCATTTCCCTATAATATAATGTTACACTCCTCCTTAGGATTGCTAGGAAATCCACAGATCGCTGGTGTTTGGCAGCAGTATCCTCCAACTGGGAAGGAAGCTCCTTCCGCTGCGGCCGGGGAATATCTCGCCTGCAGCTGCATGTAAGGAAAGGGGCGGGATGCTGTGACATCATTTACCTTATATGGCCACATGGCTATATTTAGTCAAGGTCGATGACCAATGATCAGCCCAATGATTAGCACACTGATATTCAGCACAAAACATCCCACCCCTTTGTTTATGTGCAGCTGCGCGTAGGGAATGCCCTGGACCACAGTTGACAATGGCCGGGTGGCCGCATATCTCTTCTGTGTTCAGAGCTAGTTTGGGCCAAACCTGAGCTCACGCTTATATTACATGTTTGCTTTGACATATTAATAAAGATTTGTAGATCACTAGAGGGAAAGAACACTATATCTGCTGTCACTTTGCCTTATTAACATATATACGCTATCAGGTACATGGGGAGTGCATTGTTTTCAATCAGTTGGCTGACTCAGGTTCGCATTTTGAATGAAAAGGAGTAAAGTACAACTATTGTGGAGCAATACTAAGAAGGAAGCAGAACCTGCATACGAAATGAGCAAAATATGACTGACCCCATACACAATTACAAAGCATACAATGAAACAGTTTTTTAAAATATTAAAGAAGGCTCCTGATGGGAAAAAAATAAAAAATCT
>NW_017306463.1:647270-681698 GCF_000935625.1 Nanorana parkeri
CCCTAATATATATATACATACATACACACAGGGCTCAAAATTTCAAGTCCTGAGCTACTAGCCAGGCCTAAAAGTTACTCGCCACCAGTTGCCCCACCTAACCCCTACCCTGGACTTTAACTCCACCAGGTCAGTAATGTAACGCACCGCGCAGAGATCAGCGTGACGCACCGCGCAGAGGTCAGAGTGATGCACTGTGCAGGGTCAGTGTGACGCACAGTGTAAGGAAGAAAGAAAAGGGACTTTAAGTGCACTTAGCTGGTATTCAGGTGCCTCTTCTCTCTCCTGGTGGTGGTGGTGGGGGCAGTGCAGAGATCGTCCATGTATCCTCTTTTCCTCCTGCTGCATAACTTTCTGGCTGGCCGGTCTCACTGTCTCTGCAATCTTCCTCCCAGCCTGGCAGCTGAGGTGGGCGGAGGAAGCTGCAGAAGACAGCGGATGTCATCGAGGAGCGCCGCCAGCAGGACCAGAGATGGGACACTACCGCCACGGCTATCGTTCAGATAGTATGTCCCTTGGCATCTTCACATCCTATACACTGAATAGACGTGATGACTCGAGGATCCTTAGACCGCTGCAGTGGAGGGAGACTGAGGTGAAAGGGTTTGGTCTAAGAGCAAGTCGGCTCACGAAATGGGTGAGTATAACTTTACTTTTTCTTAACCTAGACACAAGGTTAAGAATACCCCCCCGAGTTCTGCTTTAAAGGAGAACTATGGTGTCAGGGCTTTTCCCCATAGTTCTCCTTAGGGTAACGGGAGGACACAAACTAGCATCCTCCCGTTACCCTAAGCTCAGTATACCGCGAGCTGCAGCTCGCGGTATACTGAGACGCCTCAGACGGAGCAGATCCCGACAATCGATGTCGAGATCCGCCCAGCTGCGTGAGTGACAGCTGGCTCTGCCTATCTAGAGGCAGAGCCAGCTGTACCTGCCCCGTCCGTTCCGCCAGTCAGCGCTGGCGGATCGGAGCGGGGAGGGGGGAATCCAGCCCCTCCCCTGTCATGGCAGAGAGCTGTGACAGGATCGAGAGGTGAGCAAACGCCGGTATATGTTCGCTCACCTCCCGATCTACTGAGCCGACCTGTGACAGTCTCATTGTCACAGGTCGGCTAGAACTATGAGGTGAGTGAAAAGCATTCACCTCATAGTTCTCCTTTAACACACATTGATAACATTATTTAATGTAAGCTCATCTATTTTACAGGTGTATCTAAAAACACCAAAGTATATTAAAGTGTAAGTGTATGAAGAAAAACGGTCATTTATAAAATCAGGTAAAGAAAAAAACTGTAGCATTTACTGGAGGCAGTGCATTACAAAGCAATGGATTGTAACATTACTGTATAGAAATGTCACCTACGCTCGTTCCTCTCCGCCCACGGTCACAATGCACTCCGAATAACCTCTGGGCTTGAAGGAGGCCAGGACAGCCTCTCCTTGCTGAGGCTGGCTCAGGGGGATGTTGGTGCACTCTCTGATCATTTCTCGTACCAGTGGCTCATTCAACATTTGTTCACGGAGATAGCTAGAGTCCAAGCCACTCACCCACAAGGCCGAACTTACATCCTTCATGTGAACCTGAAGAAACAAAATAAATAAATAAATCCTGTAGGTATTTCAACTACAAAGAAACAACAAAAACACAGAAATAGTGACGTTAGCCACTTACAAATATCGTTCATTTTGTTTATTTAAAACATTTTAAAAAGGTGTTGTGGTGGTCCAAATACACATTTTTATTTCTTTGCATGAAAACCACACGAGTAAAATAAGATCATATAGGAGTTTCGAGAGAATCAGATACCCCATTAGAAAGACAAAGTTGTATTCGATTTGATCCCGGAATGACTTACTGCTTCCCTCTGTGTGACATGAGTCTTATTTGCGTGACCTCTGTGTGACATGCATCTTATTTGTGTATCACTTGGCTGTAGATCCTCAAATCATCTCTGACTGGGTTCGCTGGGCGTA
The DNA here is from genome assembly GCF_000935625.1 of Nanorana parkeri. Lineage (NCBI taxonomy): Eukaryota > Metazoa > Chordata > Amphibia > Anura > Dicroglossidae > Nanorana > Nanorana parkeri. Next base: position 649,245 of record NW_017306463.1, read on the forward strand.
TTGAATATGCGCGTTTGTCGCGCTTTAAAAAAAAAACCGCACGTTTCCGTGGGCTACTTGGCTGTATCCCAATGGAAACGCGAGACCAAAACTCCCCAAAGAAGTACATGTACTTCTTTGGGCGTAGGCTGTTTTGTATCACGTTCGGGCGGGCGGAAATACGGCAAGGTGTGAACCAGACCCATTGAATACAATGGGATTTAGATGTTTGAGCGGTTTGTAGAGCGTTCGTCGAGCGTTGAACACGCTACAGAACGTTCAGGTGTGAACCAGGCCTGAGTTCATGCGGACACTGTCCTTCCTTCTGGAGGGGGGCTACATTTGTTCCCCACGGTCCCTGTGTGTTGTAAAGTAGCCACCGCTCCAAGCTCACACCTGTGATGGACTACAATCTCAATACAAATTAGTAAACTAAATGCGAGATTGTAGTCCCATCACAGGAGCAAGCTTGGAGCGGTGGCTACTTTACAACACACACAGGGACCATGGGAAACAAAAGTAGCCACCCTCCAGAAGGAAGAGTTACTGGCTAGATCACCAGGTGGAAATAAAAAGGAAGAAAAAGCCCAAAAGAAAACTAATGCAACCATCACATCTAAAGGATTGGTAAACTGCAATATACACTGCCTGGTCAAAAAAAAAAAGCCCCACCTGGATTTTGAGCAGTATTATAATCTGCGGTTGCTTCAAGTGATATTAAACCTTCCTTTTTTGTTCTTAGAAGTATCATACTTGCAGGAAATTGCTACCCTTCTTTAAAGCCATTTCTTTCCTCGTACTCTAGCTGATCCCCAAACTGCTCTCCCCTCCCGTTGCGTAGGTCTCCATCAGCTAGCTGGCTGCTGAGGAGACACCCATAAGTGCGCGTTTCCAGCTGTGGCCATAAGTAGCTGTCCATAGAGAGACACAGGTTGTGGCAAGCCATGCCCCTCCTCCCAACAGATTGATGGCAGAAGAAGCCAAATCGCTCCTCAGGCCTCGTTGTCCTCCCTGCAATCAGGACGGTCCGAATGGAGGATATCTTCAGGGGCCCTTGCAGCGGGGACAAGGGACCACATGCAAGTATGGGGGGGACAGGGGAACACCGAAAGGTACTGGGCATTTTTTACCTTCAAGCAGGCAACGCCTTGCCTTTAGTACTACTTTCACTTGGTCAGGTCTAGGTTGAGCAACATTATGTCCCCAAAAGTAAGGTCAGCTGCCGGCCTGACAATACTGAATGACCAGTTTTTACCAGCAAAATAGAACTATGGGGTAAGTGTTTTCCCCCATACTTCTCATCAGGGTCATGGGAGGACATATACTAACCTCCTTCCATGACCCAAAGCTCAGTATACAGCAGGCTATTGCCAGCAATATACTGAAAGCACCGCTGCCGAGACGGATCCCGACAATACTGTCGAGACCCACTGCGTGAGTGACGGCTAGCTCTGCCTATCTAGATGCAGAGCCAGCTGTGCTCGCCCCCTCCCCCGTCCGTTCCTCCAGTCAGCGCTGGAGTATCGGAAAGGGGAGGGGGGGAATCCTCGTGGGGAGTGGTGACTGACAGTCACGGCTCTGCAGGGAGATGATCGAGAAGTGAGCGGATCGGCTGCATATTTCCACTCACTTCCCGATCAACAGAGCCGACCTGTGACAGCTTCTTTGTCACAGGTCGGCTCTAACTATGAGGATGAGTGGAAATCACTCACCTCAGTTCTCCTTTAATTGATTTTTTTCTTCCCTGATGGCACGGGCATATTCCAAGATATATGCATGGATTCTTCAGGCTCAAATTGTGAAAGAGTGGTTGCGGGAGCATGAGACATCATTGTCACACTTGGATTGGCCCCCACAGAGTCCAGACCTTAACCCCATTGAGAATATTTGGGATGTGCTGGAGAAGACTTTGCGCAGTGGTCTGACTCTCCCATCATCACTACAAGATGTTGGTGAAAAATGAATGCAGCTCTGGATGGAAATAAATGTTTTGACATTTAAGCTTATCGAAACCCTACCACAGTGAATGTGTGCCGTAATCAAAGCTAAAAGGTGGTCCAACAAAATATCAAAATGTGTGACTTTTTTGTTTTGCCAGGCAGTGTATTATTATTATGTCAATGTATATTATATTCTGCTTTTGGGTTTAGATGCCCTTTAAGATCAGCTAATATGGCATTGAAGGTCATGGATGGATGGAAAAAGCTGGCATTCCACTTTAATATTTGTACAGCATACAAACAAAAATGCTCTGTCATGGCAGCTCTTTGTGCAGACTCCGTGCCAGCCCCACATACATCAGCTGATGCTTCCGAAGATAAAAATAGTCTATGAAATGCTTTTGATGAGGTCTGTGATGCAGCATAACATTCTTGCTCAGGAATCCGCGCTCAACCGGCTCCTGTCATCATTCGGTTATCAGAGGTGTCTGCTAACACTAGAAATGGGATTCATGCTTCATCAGAAGCCAGTAACGGTTACCACATTTAACAGATAGAAGTAGGACAAATGACAACATTCCCACAAGTAGGACACCTATATCTTAAAGTGGAATCGAAATTTAGACACTTCAGTAGAGTTGGCCATACACTGAATGTTCATACGAAAAATGAAGTGAAATGAAGGTTCCAAAAAACACAAAATTCTATTGGAGTATGTCCAGCTTTAGTCACATGGCCCCTAATCTTACCTGTGAGGATAAACGTCGCTGACTTCAATTTAAAGGGACACTAAACTCAGGAGTTCAATCTGAAAGGGGTTCTAAAGACTCCGTTTTTTTGCCTATATCTACTGCTATCAAGCAGTAGAAATAGGCAAAAAGTTAGTTTTTTTTAAAAACGCTTCAACAGCGGTTTAAACTTACCTTGCTTTCGCTGCACGCTCCCGTCCGAGAAAACAAAACTGCTCCGGCGGCCAGAAAACATCTTGGGGTGGGCGCATACGCAGTTCGGATTCTCGGCCGGGAGACCTCTGGTCTTGTCTCCGCCCCCTCCTGTAGATTTCTACAATCAGCCTGTAGTGGGTGGACCTGCTGGGCCCCTCCCACAGCTCTGCTCTTTTCACAGACTACCATGCAGTCCAGTGATGGTGTCACAACTACTTTTAGAAGTTAATAACTGGGTTTACAAAGGCATTTGGTGCATACAAAGTGTATTTATATCTTTTATAGCCATGGAGGAATATATTTAATTTACATTTTTATGCCCAGAGATCAGCTTTAAGTGCATCCTTGCAGAGACGGAAGGTAAGTCTATGGACACGTGCACCCGCATGCAGACACCGTGGGATCAGAAGTGCCTGCTAGCCGAGAGGAGTCAGCGCTGGATCGGAGAGCCTCCGCACCGCTGGAGGGACAGATGAAAACATCAGGAAAGAAGAAGATCGGATTAAGAGACATCATTCAAGGTAAGTGCTGACATTTACATTGGGGAGAGGGGGGAAAAAAAATATCCTTTAACTGCCTCCGGGCCGGCCGTAGTAGAAAAACGGACAAAATAAAGCCCTATCTGTCCCCAAAAAATGGTATAAAATTCATTTCAGTACAGCGTTGCATGGCGGAATAAACGTCAGTCAAAGGACTGCAGCGCTGAACACTGAAAAATGGCCTGGCCAGGAAGGGGGTCTAAACACCTGGTCTTGAAGTGGTTAATGTCACTTTAATAATGCATTTAAGTACCTGAACTATTAAAAATGTATACAAAAATGTATCTTATTTGTGTATCACTGGGCTGCGTCATCACTGTTTTGCCAGATGAAGAGGACCTTGTGCGGCCCTAAAACGTCATGTTATGTGATACTGAGCATGTACCAATAAAAGGCATATTGATCAGCACACTGGAGTGCCATTGACCCTTGCTTTCCTGAGATCCATTTATCACTGCTGCACCCACCTATTCCCCAAGGAACTTACCAGTCAGGAGTGCGATGGGACTTGGACATTAATCACACTAGGCAAAAGGACCCAACTGGGATGTTTTGGGGAAGAAGGCATTTCATTATGATGCTGGAGATCCATCATGGCGGACTAGATGGTGCTGGACAACCGCCAGCCAGTAAATGAGACCGACCCCATCTTACTTGCTGCATCTTCTAATGCACATTGTGCCGTGAAATCAAAGTCAGTCATTTCAGTACATGAAAGAAGCCTGTACAACTGTGCAAGACTGAAGTTCATCTTTAACTGTTTAAAGCCAAAAGCTGATCAGCAGCTTGCTGAGCCGGTGTTCCGTCAAAAGAGTCAATTCATCGAAATCTCCATTTAGGTCACTTCCGGTAACTTGCCAGCAGGAGATTTGGATGAACTGACATTACTGCGCATGCGACTGCAGAAGAGAAGGACTGGAGGAGCTCTGTACAGCTGCATTTTCACAACTTTGACAATGCTCGTCCAGTTCAACAGCCGTCAGTACGCATGCAGTGTTTGATTAATGTTAATGTGGTATGCTATAGAAATCCTCCTGGTTTAGCGTTATGCTGTCGGACATGAGCACCAACTCGTCGAAATCTCCTGCTGGCAAGTGACCATAGTTGGAGATGTCTATGAATTGGCTCTTTCGACAGAACACCGGCTGAAATCCGCTCATTGGGTAGTCCTGTCTGCCAGACATCCTTTCGACTGAAAAGAATTGAAGCAGCTGGGTGGAAAAGTGTCTGCATCCAATCAAATGCAGGCACGGCTCAGGTATTTTGACAGCTGGTGGCAAAGGCTCAAAATACAAAAGTTGCAGAGGGAGATTTTTTTATCCACACTGTTTATTTTTCCCCCAGAATATAACTTTATTGAACCCATCACATTACACATAACCTCCAATGGGCAGAAGAGTCAATTAGGAAATGGTCAGGAGAACAATCCCTCCACACTGTTTAGCATGGATGGGTGAACCTGTTAGATTTTTATTTTTTTTTGTTCCGTTTGAAAGTTGTACGAAATACCCACTAATGTATACTCAGCTTAAGAGGACATGCAACAGGAATTTGAAACGTTAACCCTTGCAGTAGGGCTACCCTGCACTGCAAGGGTTAAGTGCTCCTCTAGGGAGTGAAAATAAAGAACAAAGACTCACCCAATCCTCCATAAAGCTGAACTCTCGGGTAACATTTTTTTTTAACCCTCAAGAGGGGCTACCCCCACACTGCAAGGGTTAAATGCTCGTTTTTGTCTAGGTGCTATAAAAATTAATGATATAGATAATTTTTTTTTTTTATTATTCTACTCACCCAAACCGCCAAGCCAGCTGCCTGCTTCCCAGGTCACTGAAGCATCTCTCGTCTAACACTGCAACACGGCAATGTTCCTCTGCATCCCACGTCTATACACCGTATATAGAATGTGATGATTTCCGGCACCTTAGACTGCTGCAGTAAAGGGGGAAAGAAGCTCTAAAGACAGGTCTAAGAGCAAGCTGGCTCGGAGGATCGGGTGAGTGTAACTTTTTTTACCTAGACAAAAACAAGCAGTTAACCCTTGCAGTGTGGGGGTAGCCCCATTGCAAGGGTTAAGCAAGATTCTGCCCGCAGTTGTTCTTCAGCCCCACTGCAAGGGTTAATATACTGCCCAGCTTTTCATTAACCTTTGCCGTGCGGGGCAGCCCCACTGCAAGGGATACATTCCTGGAGATCTTCTTTATCCACACATGCTAGACAAAAAAAAAACACTGTTTCATGACATTTAAATAAAGTGTAAAGTTAGCTTATAAATGGCGGATTTCCCTGGCCTAGTTCTTTAACAAAAAAAAGTGTCAAATGCATTTATACAATCACCGAAAATCAGACGCTCAAAGCAAGAGAGAATAAAACGAACAGGTGTACAGACACTAAACAGGGAACGAAGATTCATTTCATATACAGCGGGCCAACTATGCTATCAAGAGTTTAGTAGTTCAGACGGATCAGTCAATGAAGGTTCCACTACTCAAATGCTGCGAGAGATCCGGTAACAAGAACAGAGCGCAGATAAAAGTCTCAGAGGAGTCGTAATGTACTCTGAGCACTTTTAACACCACTCAGTCTAGTAATACAACTATAAATGGCATTCTGAGGGATTCCACTGATGCTCCGTGCTTACTATTTACACATTTGATCTAGCTATACATAACGGATTCTGACGAAACCATATTCTGTCTTCACAAATTAGTACTAAAATGACTAACAAAAAATGTGTTCTACTGAAATGATAGCTCATTTTTAAAGTGACACTAAGATCAGACGTTAAACCTTAAAAATACATTCAAGTACCTTAATTATGAACAAAAATGTATCTTATTTGTGTATCACTCGGCTGGAGATCCTCATGTGACCAACCGACTACAGATCACCCCCCTCTCTATAGTGTATGGATTGGGCATGTAAACTGGGTCGGGTTGATAACACTGCCAAGTTGCATAAAAACAGAGAGCTCACTAGATTTTTGGCTTATCAACAATTTTTTTTTAACTTCTCAAAACAGATAAAAACACAATGGGGGGAATTTATAAAAAACTGGAGCAGACAAAATCCGGGGCAGGTTCCCATGGTAACCAATCAGCTTCTCTCTTTAGCTTAACTTAAGCTTTGAAAATGAAAGAGAGGCTGATTGGTTGCCATGGGCAACTGCTCCAGATTTGATAGATTGCCCTCATTCTATGGTATAGTTAACAGACCAAAAAGAAGCAAATACAAGAAGTCCATTGTTAGGGTTTGCATATATTTTAACAATCAGGAAACAATTTAAAACCCCCCAATTTATTAGGCTTTCCCTCCAAATGATGGAGATCTCTGCTGCCTTTCACGACAGCAGTACAAATCCATCTGGGGAAGCGCGTGCTGAAGAATGCATGACCACATACACTTGCTGTGACTAGGCATGGTTACAGTAAAGGTGCCAGGAGCCAAATACATCAAGTTACAGCCGAGTCCTATAATATGACAAGGAAGCACTTCACTTAACACTACCCTGTCATAAAGATCTGCCTCCTTCTGCCCTGAACTGCCCTTGGGGTGAGAGGGAGAGGATGCCATACTTATTACTGAGCATATTGTAATTCTCAAGGTGAATTCACACCACATATGCTGAGGATGTGCTGGTCAATGTTTCCAGCCTAGCGCCAACGCAAGACAATGGACACATTTCACATCACTGAGTTGCAGTGGGAACGCGATGGTCAGCATAGCAGGATGCAATATGGAACTACCATCTCACACCTCGCTGTGCCTGAGAACTGAATGAAATGTCACTTGTGACATTTCAATAAAGTTCTAAAAAAAGCAAAAAAAAAGAAAGTACACAGTGTGATGTGCTGGGATCGGAGTGACGGCGCTGTGTCAGGTGCATTACACCAGCCGCTGTGCGTTTTGTACAGTGGCTGCTGTGAATGGACCCTCAGGGGGGGGGGAATCCACCTTTTGTTCAGTCACCTCTCCCATCACAAAGGTGCCTCAGCACACTAACCAGCACAAAAAAAAAAAAAGAACTTTTAAAGCTGGCCAAAGCTTGGACAGTTATTGATGAAATGGCTGAAATTCGCTCCGTGGGTGGCCCCGTCGACAGTCTCCCGCCTGACATCTTTAGATCTGAAACTTAAAGGAGCCAGGTGAAAAATTCTCCCCTGACCAAGAACTGCAACGAATCAGCTGCAGTCCCCGACAGCTGCAGTGTGTATTCTGACAGTGGTGGCCATCGGTTGTTAGAATACAATAGCCGCAGCGGGGGATTTGAGATTTGCTGTTTAGCGTGGATGGAGGAATCTGCTTTTTTCTGCATTCAGCCTGCAGGCTTGGTATGGCCAGCTTACTTAAACAGCTTCAACTACTCAGATTAAAACCAGACGCTGACATTAGCCACTGACATGGGGTATCCGGGAGCTGCAAAGTCAGTAATTACAGGAAAAAAAAAAAAACAATATAGGGACGTACCTTTCTCCCTTCAGAATCCTGGCCAATCCAGCGTAACACTGCTTCAAAGACATATTTTTCATTGCCTACATTAAGCTTCTCTAGGGATAGGACTTCTTTGACTTTGATTGGGTTCAGTTCTAAAAACTCCTCAGTGCTGCTGACATCTCTGAAGTGGGTCTCCAGGTACTCGGTGGCGAGGTAATACACGTGGTTCAGGCAGTAATGCAGGGCAAAGTCTCGGATGCCTATGCAGTTCTCAGCAGTGATGCAGCCCTCCAAGAACTCGCAGCACAGAGTCTTGAGATCGGTAAGCAGTAGGAGATCGGCTGCCTGTACCACATCCTGGATGGTTTCTTCACTCAGCCTGATCTAGCCATGGAAAGAAAAAAAATTACACAATTTTATAACTCTAAAGTATAGATGACATTTATTAGATACATTCAAATTTAGATGTGAGACAACTTCTCAGAATCATTAACACCCCCCACGTATAGCGGACATTCTATTCTCAACCTCAGTCTGTGCTTGAACTCCATCCAGCAATAAAACCTGCACAGTTCCTACTGCAAGGGTTTCATGCCTTATTCTTCATTCCCTACGTAGCCAGTGCTCTCCTGGTATTTGGGCAGGCGCTTGACATCCTCATGTACAATGCTGGACCGCTGATCCTGCATTGTAGGTCATAACATCCGGACGGAGAAGCTACCACCATCTAGGAGGTGAAAAGGAGCAGCTTTGTGGGTTCAGTTGTACAATAGGGGAGGAAGCACGCAGGAGCGAGGAATAAGAAAACTATTATTGCATAGAAGGATGGAAGGCTGCCAAGTCACTGCTGGAAGGGGGAGCAGAGGGAGCTGAGGAAAACATCTTGAAACACTTTGCTGCCTCTGCTATGAAGTATATATTGCACCCAAGTGCCTCTGCAGCTACAGGTGTCAGTAAGAGCTTGTGTTCAAAACACATAAATGTCTATTTAAAAAGGTGAAGGCCTAATCTTTTCAGTACTTTTTGTTTTAGACATGATCCATGTAAAAGAGGTCAACTTGATGTGAATCTTGAATGTTAATGTGTTAACAGTATAATTAGTAAGTAGCGATGCACCGATACCAGTATTTCGGTATCGAGTACTGATATTTTTTGTTTCGGTACTCGCCGATACCGAAAGTCCCATTAAGGAAGCCAGGCGGCATGTAATGACTCGCCACCTGGCTTCCTGATTAGCCGGGAGGCGTGGAAAGACTCACCACCCAGCTTCCCGATTAGCAGGGAAGCCGTCCCCATGCTTCTCGTCACTAGGTGACAAAAAAAGCAGAAAGCAGGGCGCCGTGTAATGACACGGCGCCCGGCTTCCTGATTGGCCGGGAAGCCGGCTCCATGCTCCCTCACACAAGTACTCACCCAAATACTTGGCATCGGTACCGAAACTAGTATGGGTGCATCTCTATTAGTAACTATAAAATGTACATGGGGGCAGCCATATTTGCTGAGCGCATACTGAGATTTTGTGTCCTGTTACATCAAAAGTTGGTTTAAAGAGAATGTATACTAGATTTGTATATAAGTCTTTGCATAATAAGCTGTATTTTTTGACTACTGGCTATAGAAAAGCAGTCTTCTATCCAACCAGCAGAAGGAGCTCCAGTCTCATTTTCACATATTCAGCTTTTAACTTTCAGCTGTGCACAAAGCAGTCTGTTGTTTAGAGAACTGAAAGAAGAACTCCAGGTTGTAGAAAACTTACAAAAGGGAGCCCACTTTAAAAGGAATGCAATTATTGTGTTATACGGACTATATTGAAACAGCTGTACACCAGTTTTGCCATGTATGGGGCCAAAAAGCCCTAGATACAGTTGGACCCAAGAGCTTGCAGTTTGATGCATTTCCTGAAAGGGAACGTAAAGTGATTTTAGTGAGCGCGTATTTTTTGTTATTGCAGTTTTTTTACTTTAAAGTCTTGTTTTTTTTTAGCATAAAGTTGAAATGTTTTCAAACCTTCATGTCTGTACGTCCTGTACAATACATAAAAATATGAAATTATTATTGAACAAAATATTACAGTGCAGACATTTAGCACAGCAGGATTACAAAATCACTATGGGTTAAATAGGCAGCATAGCAACTGAAGCTTACATCTTCTTTGGGAAAACCTTATACTGAGCTCTCTGATAAGGGATATGTCAGTGCTGCAAGGATTCATTTCAAGGAGAACCCCAGATTGGAGAAACATTAACCCTTGCAGTAACACTGCAAGGGTTAACTGCAGTCTAGGAACAATAATGAAGAAATACTCACCGGATCCTAGGTTCTGCCTGGCTGCTAGACCAATCCCCGCTGCCTCTTCTTCACCGGGCTCCAGCGGTCTAAGCCCTGCAGACATCATCACGCCTAATACAGTCCATTCACTTGCATTAGACGTGAAGATGCCGAGGGAAGTACCACAGCCAGAGAGTAGAGAGGTGAGCAGTCACTGCGCAAGACTGAGGATCAGGTCTTTTCGTCTTTATCGTCCCTAGAGAAAAATGAGCAGTTAACCTTTGCAGTGCTGAAGTAGCACCATTGCAAGGGTTATTTACAACCTGGAGTTCTTCTTGAAGTGAATTACAGCACGGACGTATCCCTTATCAGACGGCTCAGTGTAAGGTTTTCACAAAGAAGCAATAACTAAAAATAACTTTACCTTCCCTTTGAAGAAATGCTTCAAACTCGAATGAAAAACAGCTTTTGGGTACAACTGTATCTAGGGCATTCAAACCCCACAAATGGAAAAACTGTTGTACAACTGTTTCAATATAGTCCGTATAACGCGATAGATGCACTATATTGCCAAAAGTATTGGGACACCCCTCCAAATAAATGACTTCAACTCGACAGAACACCTCTGGGATGAATTAGAGCTGAGACTGCGAGCCAGGTGTTCTCGTCCAACATCAGTACCTGACCTCACAAATGCGCTTCTGGAAGAATGGTCAAACATTCCCATAGACACACTCCTAAACCTTGTGGACAGCTTTCCCAGAAGAGTTGAAGCTGTTATGGCGGCAAAGGGCGGTTCAACTCAATATTGAACCCTACGGACTAAGACTTGGATGCCATTAAAGTTCATGTGGATGTAAAGGCAGGCGTCCCAATACTTTTGGCTATATTGTATATTCCTTTTAAAGTGGGCTCTGTTTGCTTACAAATGTCCTAAAACAGCCATGTTGTTGCTAAGGGCTTTGCTGGTGACCAGTACTGACCATGTATGATCGATATTCACATTTAAAAGATGCCCACATTGCCAGAGCTCCGCTACTAGAGGTTCGGGTGTCACATGTGGCTCAAAGCTACCTTTAACGTGTCTTTTCGCAGCATTCCAGAAGATGATCAGTAACTGTTGTTCTGAACATCACACTATTGTACAGTTATGACAAGTATGAAGTGGCTGCTTACAGGAAGCAATTTCTACATTTAAACTGACCACAACATAACCCTAATGCAACTGCAGAAAAACAACCTGTTTATTGGAAAGAACACTTCCTTATTACAGCATTCCTACACATAGAAACGGTGTGCATTCAAATACAAGGAGGTATTAAACCACACTGTAGAGGTACAGGACTCCCCACTTACTACACCGTATATACCCAGCCGTGTCCCCACTGTGCTGGAGATGCAACACAGATGATGGTACCCTCACACACATCTTCTGGTCCTCCCCCCAGATACAACCGAAGCAATACGTAAGATCACTGGAGCCACACTCCCATTCTCGCCCTCGCATTCCCTACTACATTGGGAACCTGGTCGGCCAAAAGGCGCGTTTAAGTCATTACACTGACACCTCATTAACGCTGCACGCACAATCATCCCCCGCCACTGGAGACAGACCGAAGTATCCACGATTCGCGAATGGCTGGCACAGGTTGGTCACGTACATGAAATGGAGGAGTTGTTGGCCACCAAGCAAGACAAACTAGACCGCTTTAGGTCAATGTGGGCTTGCTGGACCTATTTCACCACGGTAACTGACTTGACCACCCTTTACTGAGCCACCTTCAGGTCACACACTCCTAACCAAACCCCCCCCACACTGACTTACCGTCACCCTTTACGCACAACTCTCTACGCCAAATAGACCTTCAACACTAGGTTTCCCGTCTCTACAGACGAAAGATAACAGGATTTCAACTATGAATGCATAGCAACCACTAAGAGGATATGTTATCTAATTAGAATGGCTGACTCATTAGCTGCCTCGGATTGACTAGAGGTAGCCATAAGATAGATCGAGAAACTTTAAATGAAACTCCAATGAGATCAATGAGAAGTCTCGGCAACGTGAGACCACACGCTCTACCGGTACCCCCTACCTGTTGTTTTTTTGTTCTTGTTTTGTTCACCCCCCCTGTTAACACCTGAGATTTTAAAGCTTTATGTACCTGATACATCACACGACCCGTTTGTGGGTCGTAAGCATCTGTCTGTACCCTTCTTGTTCCTATGAAAATCTCAATAAAAATGTATTTGAAACAAAAAAACCACACTGTAGAGGCATACTACTACTAGACCGATCTAGAAATGAGGCAATGTGGATATACAGTATATGTTAGGTATAATGCAATCCATGGGTGAAACATTTACTTTTTTTTTTTTTATCTCAGATACTTTGGAGGTCTGAAGATACAATTTTTTAAGTCTATCTTATTATATTTCCTTCCGTCACCATGCTGCTATGACGTGGGTGGTCACAAGCAGAGCATGGCTTCTAGTAACTCAAAGATGTTAAATCCGGGCAAGCCCAAGCAGATTATTCTTCTTGTAGGACTAAGTAGATCATCCACTTTGAATATGGCAGCTTTACAAACTTAAAACAAAATGAAGGATATGTTCTATTTGAAGATCTAAACAATTCTGCATTTAGAAAAAAAAAAAGTTTGCATTAAAAATATTAAAAGTGAATTATCTGTTAATACTCAGCAATAAAACAGATTGGCTTTACATGAGAATCTCTAGACAGGTTGTACACTTCCTATGCCCCAAGAAAACTCCAGTACTTCTTGAAGGGAAAGGTTAAAATTGACACTCACCCCCCTCAATACAGTGCTGGGTTCCCAAGATGCCAAGACCCAAGGGCCGTTACATGAAGGGCGGTGAAGAGGTTGCCAAGCCCTGTGCAGGTTTCCACTTTCAGAAAGTCAAAACTTTCATCATGAAAAGGTGTTGTGGTGATGGATCAGATTGGCGGGAGAATGGGGCTAAGTACTCTATGATGTCTCCTATAAAGCAACCTGTTATTTTGGGAAAAGAAAGGCTGACATTCATATAAAAATAGTAAAATCTTTTGGGCAATCGTTGTAGCAATATATTTTCTACAGTGTGGCTTCTCACCATTTGTTATATTTGGAGTGTGGTTTAAAAATGTGGAGCCAGACAGAGAAGACAATCCTGATAGACAGGATCTTTCCCATCTCCCACCGCTCCCTCCCTCCCACAAATACACCAAAATAGCAGACACACTACCTGTCCACTAAAAATGTAGTCTAGAATCTCTTTCATAATGGTCACTGAAATGCCCTCCATTTCAATGCGGTAGATGGATCCATCAGTCTTTGGAGGGTTGTAGTTGAGTTTGGCTCTGAAAAAAAAAGCAAAAAAGCAGGTTAACAAATGCAAAGGAAACTCTTAACACTAGTGCAGCCTCCAACATTATCTTTTCTTTGCTACTTGGTGAACCACTGACCAAGAACCAGCATACCCAGTGAGGTGTCCTACATTAACAGACCTCCTATATGAGGTGTCCCATTAACAGACCTCCTATAACAGCAAGGGCTCACAGCGAGAACTAGAATGGTCTTCCCTCAAAGGGTGGGTGAATTTGGCATTCTTTGAACATATCCTCTACATCCCAGACCTGAAGGCAAAAGTTCTCTACACATTTGAACAGACATTATTGCCACGAGACACAGATGCCTCTAAAAGACCATCAAAACTGAAGCATAGTACCTGAGACATTTGATTCACCAGGTCCCGAAGCACAAGGATATTTGCCTTGTGTTGGAGAGATCCCTTTTAAAGGATATAATCCACTGTGACATGGTTTTACAAATCAAAGTCACCGCCAACAGGGCAGGGAGAGCAGATCCAGGCAAGTCAGACTAACATCTAATAGGGAATCCAAATGTCTATCAGTGAAATTCCAAAACCTGTGTAGTGGTATGTCTTAAAACTCAACTGAAGACCAAACTTTTTTTTCTTCAGTTTTGGATACAGTGGAGAGGGATTAGAACACCTGTCAGGTTTTTATTGCTGGCTGGGTCCCCATCAAGGGGATTCACCCATCTGTTTGTCCTAGTGACCGCTATCACTAAAACCCCAAATTCCAGGTGGTCACCAGAACAGGAATAGATGGGAAATCTTCCTATGGAGACACTGGTTCTAGTGACCTTGCTGACCACCAGGGATTTCCCTCTCTGTGGAGGGATTTCCTCTTACTTCCAGTTGTGGATATCAGACAGGAAGTGAAACAAAATCTCCCCAATGGGACGCAGATGGAAAAAAAAAAACAAAAAAAAAAAAAAAAAACTTGACAGGGGGTTATAAATCTCCCGTACTCCATACAAAACTATAAAAGAAAAGGTTCTGGTTTCAGTCCTACTTTAAAGGTGGAGAACTAGAGAGTCCATAGAAGCAGTGACCATTTATGATCAAATTACATTTCAAATGGAAAAAGTTTCATCGTATCATCCGGAGGAAGCCATGATTGTGTAGGATATTCCCAGTCCTCATAGTGGAAGGCATCAGACTGTATGGGAAAGAGGCAGCACAGGACCCTATACCGGCTATAACAGGTCAATGCCCTAGATGCACAGCAGATTGGAAACAACAGCAACTTGCTTAGCTGCGCTATATAGAACCTGCTCAAAAATCGTGTCATTACAGGCAAGTTGTAAAAGCTCTAAGTCAGAGATGGCGATAGGTGCCTCGGGCAGTATTGAAGATAAAAGGTCCAGTACATTCAGCTGCAGATTCTGGAGTGTAAGGCACTGGAAAGCTCCATTAATTGTGCACAGACTGTCACCAGTTCAGAGGTGCATATAAGAAGCCTAGGAGACACAGCACAGGTCTCAAGTTCAGGCCGCAGAGCTATAAAGACTGCTGAGGAGGACGGCCCGATAGAAATAGGAGTCCCAAGGATCCAGTTTACAGGTGTTGCCACCATCTAGGATTACCAGTGAATCAACCTCCCCTTCCCCATAGTGGGAGAGTATGGAACGAGGTCACATATTGCAGCAGGACTGTCCTCTGAACATCTTTTAAAAGACATGTTGCACCATTTATCGGTAAACAATTAAGCCCAAAGTGAGGCAAGGCCACGCGTATGCACAAACCCGGGTCATTAGTACTGATAAGGGCCCTAAGCAGAAGGATGTGATTGAGTCACTCAAGGCGAGCAGTTTAACTATCCCAGAGACCAGATGATCCACGGTTGAAAGCAGCAGAAGTAACAGTGAAAAAAGGGACTGCCGTCACCGCTGAGTATCCTTAGGCAAGCAAGAAAAAAAAAAAAAAAGGAAGAGGGAAAAAAAAAAAG
This sequence comes from Nanorana parkeri, assembly GCF_000935625.1. Taxonomy (NCBI): domain Eukaryota; kingdom Metazoa; phylum Chordata; class Amphibia; order Anura; family Dicroglossidae; genus Nanorana; species Nanorana parkeri. The sequence goes on from NW_017306463.1 coordinate 664,666, forward strand.
AAGGGGGGGATGGGAAATTTGGCACCCCTGTGTCAAAACTGTGAGGTAGCCATCATTGCTGTGGCCACACCAGCTAAACTCAATTAGTTGAGAGTGGGTCAGGCCAAAAAGATGTGTCACAGCTCCAGAGCTGGAAATCACTCTGTGGGTTACTAATTCATTATATTAAGACTGAGAAGTACCATTAAACAAAGGTTACAGATCAGGATGTGTTCACCACAATTAGACATTGGCTTGAGAGTGAGAGTGCAGAGACTGTGCCACTACTTAGGAGCTGGAAAACGCTCTGCAGCTGACTCATGCAACGATCTGCAGATAACAGATTATCGTTCAAATACAAGCAAAGGCATATTCACAAAGGGAGTCATCAGAGACTGCGTTACACAAAAGGCTTTACCGGGGCTCTGAAACTGCACCAAAATGACAGTACACAGGTCTACCACCAACGCGTCAAAGGCAGGAGGGAGGGGGGTACCAGCAGGGAAATGCCCATACTCCACTCAAGGAAGAAACCGTGGGGAGAATTTGGCCTGCAACCCCATGTGTACATGTAAAAAATCAACGGCATGCTCCCGACCACAATGCTGGGAAAAAAGGCTAGGCCCATACCCAAGAATAGGAGTGAGAAACTCCACTACGGAGAGGAAGCCCTAAGGGCAGGTTCACACCATTTTCTGAACCAGATCTGGAATGCAGTGCATTTTGTTTTTTTGCCGTGTTTGGGATTTTTTTAATGTTTTTTTTTTTTGCTTAAAATTGTCTTGCAAGTGCTTTCCAGTGCGTTTTGATGCGTTCCAGACCAGACAAAAAAGGACAAGCAATATTTTTCTGGTCTGGAACGGACTGCGCTGGTGTGAACAGAGGCCAGAAATAGCATAGGGATACATAAGGATGCATTTTGGGTCCGGAAACCAACTGTTCTGGTCTGGAGATGATCCGGACAGGGTGTGAAAGGCCCCTAAATGTCCCAGAATTACTTTATTTCGGAGTCTCTCAATGCACAATAAAGAAAAATGTTTTACGTGGACTACCACTAATCTTTACACATTCTCCATCCCAAATCACATGACTAATAAAAGGGCAGTTATACACGGATAGAGCAACATGGCAATAAGAGCAATTGATAGACGCATGGGTGTATTGGGACAATTCTCAACTCATATCAAAACATAATGAAATGGCGGAACAAGTACTTACCAGAAAGTATATCTGATGCAGGTCACAGTAAAAAAGCAAAGGGTACAAGTTATACTTTTCTTCTGTTACCCAACCCCAGCCACCCCAAACCTACAGGTGGTGTTATCTGTTGATATATAATCTTAGGTGGAAACCTAAAAATGCATTCATGTACACACAGCCCTATTTAAATCACTGAGTCATTGTATATGTGTGTTTGATATTCATATCAACTTGTAAGAATATTAAATATCATATTAGAAAGAACATGCTATATAATAATAATCAACTATAGCAGAACAATAGTAACAGAGCGTAACATAAAGACTTGGCAGCAGCATACTAAAAATATTAAACATTTGCTGGTAGCGCTCCAAGAATAGCTGAAAGTCAAACAGGACCCAAAAGAAAAAACACACAAAGCCATAAAAAATAAATAAAAAAAAAAGTAAAAAAAAAGGGGAAGAAGAAAGAAAGTATACAGATCCAAGTTTACGCTGCCAACCTGTCCATGGTTAGTGCACCTTTATTTTTTCCTTGGCCTTAAAGGGATTCTGTTGAAATAGAAAAGCATGATATCCCACTGATGACTGTTTTACATGTGCATTCTCTTCGGCTGCCATCCTGATCCTATTGCTTCACCATTTAGTGAGTTACTAACCAGGAACAAAAGTTGCCTATCAGATGTTTAACAAGCAAATTAAAAAATCTTTATTTTTTTTTTCTTCCCTTGTGAATTGCTAAAAGTATTTTATAGTAAACCTGTAAAGACAGCTTTATGGGAGTTGCCCCATACAAAATGTGTGCGAGTGTGTGTTTTTTTTTTTTTTTTAAACGTCCAGGCTTCAGGGCTGTCATTTACATACCAGCTTAAAGCACAAGTAAAGCTATGGCCAAGAAGAGGGGGGAGGGGGCCTCCCCAGGATCTTTTAGCCAGTGTGCTAGTATTCACAGCACATTATGACAGACTTACATGCCTAACTGATCCCTTCCAGCGATGCACTTTAGGGTTGCAACCAACTAATCTAGACACCAGACTGCTTTGTGCATAGCTGAAGGTTGAAAGCTAAATATGTGAAAATGAGACGAGCTCTTTCTGCTGGCTGAATAGAAGACTGCATAATAATAATCTGCATTTTTTTAGTCCGGGCTAAAGCAGCAACCAACTAATCGATTGATAATAAGCAATAATGAGAATAGTTGCCAACTATTCTCATTATTAGGGATGCACCGATACCGGTATCGAGTACCGATATTTGTTCCAGTACTCTCCAATACCGAGTACCGGAAGTCCCATTCAGGAAACCAGGCGGAGTGTAATGACTGTCCACACGGCTTCCCGATTAGCAGGAAAGCCATGCCCAAGTTTCTCATCACTAGGTGACGAGTAAGCATGGAGCTGGCCTTGTGGCCAATCAGGAAGCCGGGGCACGGTGTAATGGCGCGGTGCCCGGCTCTCTGATTGGCCACAAAGCCGGCTCCATGCTCCCTCGTCATGAGGTGACGAGGGAGCATGAAGCCGGCTTCCCGGCCAATCAGGAAGACGGGCTCTGCATCATTACAGGGCGCCCGGTTTCATGATTGGCCAGCTTCCCGACCAATCAGGAAGCCGGGCTCCCCATCATTCCACGCTGCCCGGCTTCCTGATTGGCTGGGAAGCCGACTCCATGCTCTCTCGTCACAACTGACGAGGGAGCATGGAGCCGGCTTCCGGGCCAATCAGAAAGCCAGGCAGCGTGTAATGACGTGCTGTCCGGCTTCCTGATACGGAAGTATCGGGCAAGGCATCAGAGCATTTGGGCGAGTACTCATATACAATGCACCGATACTGATACCAGTATCGGTATTGGTGCATAGCACTACTCATTATCAATTAGTTGGTTGGATCCCCTAGCTCTCTCCTGCATGCTGGGAGGAGGGCACAGCAAGCAGTGGGGGAGTGCAATAACCAGCCTATTGCAATCTGAAATGGCCAATAGCAGGCTGGCTATTGCACTACCTGCTGTATTTACATTCAGCTGCCGCCTGTGGAATCTTGCCACTGGCAGCTGCCATTCCCAGGCTGAAGCTATTCAAGCGCCACGTGCATACAATACAATTATTTACAAAATAAAAAAAGTTATAAAAAAGGTGGGAAAAATAGTCATTTTCGGTTTCGGACTGACAAATTCTGCTGCAGGTGCGTTGCCGTGCCATTCTTTTCAATGGCACCCCAAAACGCACCTCCCACCCCCAGTGTAATCGCCTGCACTGGGACGTACAGTACCACAATGCCTTGCGTTCCAGTGCAGTGAGATTGGAGAAAATTGTGCATGCAGTTTTATTCTGCATTTGTGTATTTTATTTTAAATTAAGGATGGCATTTATATAAATATTTTGTATCCGATTAATCGAAAAAAATAAATCGGCCAACTAATCGATTATGAAAATAATCATTAGTTGCAGCCCTAATGCACTTCACCCTCAGCGACGCTTCTATCTTCTGCCCAGTCTTCTTCCAGGTCTCAAGTGTTTGGCCGCTTGATTGGCCAGGCTCCGATGATGTGAATCCTGTGCATACATACGGGAATTACTTCATCTCTGCCTTCCCGTGTCTGTGCACTGAGCTGCACCTGTGCGGCTCAGCATACAGAAAAAAAACAAAATTGGCGAACGGCAGAAAGCTTTTATAGCAGATAAGACCTAAACAGTCTCTTCTGCCATAGACCGCTGGCCAAGGTTTAGGATGACACCCACACCTTTAAACATAAGTCAGCAATGGCAACTCCGATATTTCTATAAATCAAAAGGTTTCCCATGGTACATGCAAGTAGCCACATTTCCTCTTCATATGAAATTTCCATTGCCCTCTCACCAGGTGAATGTTTTACATTGGACAGTGGGCATTTTCAGCACGGCTGGCTAAATTAAAGAAGAACTTCAGGTTTTCATAACATTAACTCTTGAAGTTGCTCATACACCTTGCAATTATCGCTCGATAATCATCCACGTCTGCGGTTTCGTACGATAATCGGCCGCCAGTTGATGGGAAGTGCATAATCGCAATTACTGTACAACTGGCCAAATGTGGTTGAATGGGCAGACTAGAAAACTTACGGATTAGTAGCGTTTTCGTACGACAAAAACCGCAACATGAACCCTGCACATGCGCAAACGAAAATCTGTTCTGTTTATCAATGAAATTCGGCCAGTTAGTATTGCTAACAAACGATAATCGAAATCTACATTGGTCTGTGCAAGATGGGCTATTTGAATGGAAATCGAACGAGGGTGCGATGCTGGGACAAAAAAAATTTGAACGATGGTTGTATGGTGTATGGCCACCTTTACAGTGGGACTACCCCTGCTCTGCAAGGGTTAACTGCTTGGTTTGATCTAAAGGCCGGAATACGAAGATATGCTCACCTGATCCTTGTTCCTGCGGCGGTCAGCGCTCACCTCCCTCCCCCTCCACTCCAGCTGTGGTATATCCCTGGACGTCCTCACTTCTAATGCAGGTGAATTAACTTGTATTAGATTCAATGATGTCAGTGGTCCAGAGCCCGCCGGAGCTTTGGGAGAATAGGCTGCAGGGACCGGTCTAGCAGCCGAGCAAGATTGAGGACCAGGGGAGTATATCTGCTTCCAGTCCCCTACACAAAACAAGCAGTTAACCCTTGCAGTGAAGGGGTAGCCCCACTGCAAGGGTTAATATTATTGCAATCCTTAAGTTCATGTTAGACAGAAAGGACATAGTACACTTAGTACATGGTCATATACACAGGCTATTCATAGCTGTTAGTTTTATTACATACACAGTGATGTTGGATGGTGGTATCTAGATGGCATATAAAAAAGGACCAGGCAGATTTTTGGCACATGTCAGTAACAGACATTACCCAAATAAATAACTGAACTGAAGCATCAGAGAATTGGAGTCCCCAACCTTACAGGTAATTCATGCAACTACTGACCCAAGAGGTGTATCAGGGAGGGAATGCAATTAGCATAGACCTTATCCAGAGTGCACCCAAAGCATTCTGAATTATACTGGACATACAAAACGTATTTAAATATAAACACCCACAACTTGAATTATTTACTAGAGATAAAATCAGCAATTCTATGCAAGTGTTCCGCTTTTATCTTAATAGGGCAGCAGAACAGACACGACAGCTTGCAATTTGAGACCGTGTGCTAAATATCCCAGGGGCAGAATGACAGAGCCGCCCTCAAGAATGCTTTCTCTTGCAAAGTCAGCCGAAATAGAAGTTTGAATGTTACACGCCTTATTGAACTCCATAACTAAAAAGAGTTACTCAGATTAACCCACTACTTACAAACAGATATACTGTATGTCTGTCTACACAGTTTTCAATGTCATAGCCGACAATGGTGTCCCGCAAACTGCAATGATAGAGTAACGTGCATTGGAGCTTAGTTACTGGCTGACTTTGATACTCATTGCAAGCAACTTTGTCACAATGAGAATAACCAGCATAGGGAAAAGAAAAAAAAAAGTTCTCTGTACAGCCATTGCCTGGTGCTAGTGTGCAACACAGACATCAGCAGTATGCTTAAAAACCTCAGGATTTAAATCTTAAAAATACAAAAAACCTTCACTATTAACAAAAACATATATTTTGTAAATCCTCAAATCATCTCTGAATTGGTGCCGACACTGTCCTTCCTTCTGGAGGGTGGCTACTTTTGTTTCCCACGGTCCCTGTGTGTGTTGTAAAGTAACCACCACTCCAAGCTCACTCCCCTGGTGGACTACAATCTCACGTTCAGTTTACCAATTTGTATTGAAGTAATAGACCATCACGGGAGTGAGCTTGGAGCGGTCACTTTAAAAGTAAGACTCCCATTACATGTGACTGCAATTATTCCTCAATGGATTCTCTGACATGCTTCCTGTCACATCTTTGAATTATCTGACCTTATAGGTGAACCTACCTGCCACATCCAACACCCATGTATATGATACTACACTACCAGAGCCAAAGATAAAATTTGTGATAGATACTCCAGATCTACTACCCCTCCTACTGCATTTCACAAGATGACACTGTCACAATCATCGTATGTCTGTGAAGGTTCTCATTCATCCAGGTCATGGTATATCTGTAAAAAAATAAGTCAAGGCAACCGGACTTGCTGTATTTTTCTTGAAGACGTTTCACTGGTTATCCAACCAGCTTTCTGAATTCTGAATGGAGAAAGCTGGTTGGACAACCAGTGAAACGTCTTCAAGAAAAATACAGTTGCCTTGACTCATTTTTTTTAGAGGATGTCACCATCATCATCTCCATAAAATTTTCTTTTTAACATGTACAAATATTTTGTTTCTCAGTAGTAGCAATTATAAAAGAGTCCCTCGGACACTTGTACTGTTCTGATGAAACTATGCAAATACATAACATATAGTAAGAAATTATACCACATTTACCTTATGTAGGGACTAGCAGCTGCCAAAATATTCTTATGCACAGGAATTTCTTGCTCTTCCACAATAAGCAAAGTATCACAGAAGTCAGATTCTTCCCGGAAACAACTGAGAGCTCGGAGAAGCTTGGCGGCGTGTTGGGGGTCAGAAACCACCGTTGTGGAGTTTGAGTCTTCCATTTTGGACCAACGTGTGCAAGGGTGGCCCAGGACTAAGTAAACCTACTGTAAAAGCAAAACCTGGATCAGGGCATGGGGAGGAGCCTACACACTCCTGGTGCAAAGGGTTCTCAAAGAAATAGCACACAAAAAAATTGTGGACAGGATGACAGGGTCATAAACCCTATCCTTACCCAAAACATGGACTGCAATACTGAACTACTAACACTGGCAGGACATGGGCAACATGCATTCTGTGTTATGTGGCCTGTATGTTCAGAAGAACTGAATATCCAAAAGTGGGAGCATCACAATTCCATAGGCTATAAAAATGCAAAAAAAGTTCTCTAGTGAGCTATGTATAGTGGTAATAAGTAGGCACTTTGAGGTTCTACTTAGAAGCTAAATCCAGGACAAACTACGGGAAGGCTGTCCATGGAACAACAGAACAGTGATGAATAGGCACTATGAATGAAATTAGGTGTACATAAGCAGCCAGTAAGAGTTTCTGTGGGGTCAGCTATATGTGGATTGCTGTACAAGAAATATCGGAATATGACTGAGGTGTGCCTTACAGAAACAGTAAGAATCTATATTCTGGAAGCTAAGGCTCTGTGTTAATACGTATACAGTAGAGGAACATTAGGAGTACAAAGAAAATGGACCATTATATAGGAATCTGAAGACAGAGAGTAATGGGGCTCTGTGCATAGGAATGTACACACATGGAGAGAACAGTTGTATGGCTACAATGGAAATTTGCAAGAAGACTTGTATGGGAAGATGTGGACAGAAATAATGAATAGTTACTATAAAGAGGCAGAGTGTACAGTTGGAGGGAGTAGGAGCCTATAGTATGAGCAGCCTACGGATAGGGCTGCGTATACGGTAATGTGCAGGATGTGGATAGGGCTGCATGTACCGTAATGTACAGCCTACAGACAGGGCTGTGTGTACCGTAACCTACAGCCTACAGACAGGGCTGTGTGTACCGTAATGTACAGCCTACAGACAGGGCTGTGTGTACTGTAACCTACAGCCTACAGACAGTGCTGTGTGTACCGTAATGTACAGCCTACAGACAGGGCTGTGTGTACCGTACTGTACAGCCTACAGACAGGGTTGTGCGTACCGTAATGTACAGCCTACAGACAGGGCTGTGTGTACCGTAATGTACAGCCTACAGACAGGGCTGTGTGTACCGTAATGTACAGGCTACAGACAGGGCTGTGTGTACCGTAATGTACAGGCTGTGGATGGGGCTGTGTGTACTGTAATGATGGGGTTGCGTGTGTACTGTACTGTACAAGCTGTGGATAGGGCTGTGTGCACTGCAATGTACAGCCTACAGACAGGGCTGCGTGTACTGTAACTGTGTATAGCGTTACATGTACAGGAATGGACAGACAGAGAAGTCCAGCTAAGACAGCGAGCTGTCCATAGGGGTTGCACAGGGAACAGCTAGGCTATGAGCAGTCACTACGATACATACAGGCTGTGACAGTCTACCCTCTATGGAGGCTCTATGTACATGAATGCACAGAGAAAGGAAGAACAGAAGTCCAGCTAAGTTGCAGAGCTGTGTAGGCAGTACAGAGTCCTGGGCAGTCACCCCTCACACACAGGCTGTGGCTCCCCCGTCCTGGAAGAAGTCCGGGCTCTCTGCTCCGTTCTTCTTCTCCTCACACTGCTGTGTGCCCGGCTCAGCAGCACCCAAGACTTCTTGACCAGCCTGCATGACATCATCACAGAGCGTCCCACACCCCACGTGTCAAAACACATCCCGGAGCCATGGAGCTACAGCCTGCGACTGGAAAGTGGGGCGGGACGATCAACTAATTTCCCTTCTAAGGGAATGCACATGTAGCGTTCTACCCCGCCCCACATTCTGCATGGAAAATCAGACCATTGGCTCCTCCCGCGTTGTGTCTCCTCCCCTCTAACAGGCTCTGTGTAGATTGTGTATCTCCAGCAGTTCCTATAGCCCCACATTTTGGCTGTGGTGTGTGATACACCCTCATGACAAGGCAGGGAGTGGCACTGTTAGGGAGGGGATGTTATTGAAATACATTGTGTGCTAATGCAGAAGGATTACCAGCCTAGGCTAAAGTCCACAAGTTACACAATAAAAGATTAAAGTGCACATAGAAAGGAGGCAACCATTGCCATATCCAGCCAATTCAAATTACTTTACCCACATGCTATACTGTAATATATAACTGTCAAGGGACTGTCCCCCTTTTGGGACCAAATTTCTCCACTTCAATTGTCCCTCTTTTTGATCTGATGTATAGACTTCTATAAAATTGTATTGTTTAACTACTGAATGCATATTACATTAAAGTATGTCTCCATGGACAAAAAAAAACCTTCCCTGGCAGTGGGGCTGCCCCCCTCATTGCAAGGGTTAACTACTTGTTTATGTGTAGGGGGACCAGTGTCAAGCATGGCTGCTGGTGCGCATACCCGTTCAATTCCGAAATGCTCGATCAAATCGCATAACACTATTTCCTAGTCACAAGTGACATTTCATTCAGTTCAATGGGCTAAACGTGGTGTGATGTGGTTGTTCTGCATCCCACTGCAGTGCACTTAAAAAAAGTACTGCATGTCTTACTTTTTTTAAGCACACACCACCGGAAGGCAGTGGTGTGAGCTGTCACCATCCGTGACAAGGCAAATTGCCTTGTCTTGCTCTCAGGCTGCGCTGAAAAAAAATCCAGGATAGCCCCAATGCAAATGGTGTGAACGAGCCGTAAAGCAGTTTAACTTACCTGATACCAAGGCTGGGGCCTTAATAACCACAATAACATACATTTATGGACGTCCAGATATACATAAAATGACTAGAATACACTGTAGAGCAGGGGTGGCAAACACAAGGCCCGCGGGCCGAATCCGGCCCGCCGGACCTTGTAATGTGGCCCGCACAGCGCTGCCTGCTGTCAGGATGGCGGTGCGGTGAGGGGGAGAGAAGCCGCGCCCGCAGCTGTCAACGCAATTTTAAAGCATGACATGTTTGGTGTCTATTTACCCGACGTGACCCCGACTCTTATATTTTAGCAAAAATATGGGTGATAAATGGGTGTGGTTACTGGGGGTGTGGCCGCTATCACCAGTAGCAACTGAATGCAGAGGCAACTATTTATGATAATAAAGAGTAGATGCATAGTCCTATACAACCGGCCCTTTGAGGGTAACCATACTGCTGATGCGGCCCCCGATTAATTTGAGTTTGCCACCCCTGCTGTAGAGAGATGCACATAGACAACCAAACTAGGGTAGAGTAGATCACACCCAGGTTATAGGATGAGGCCTACTACAAATATACATCCAACGTTAGGAAACCAATGACTAGCATTGAGTGGGGTAGCGTTAGTGTAGTTTAGTGTAGGCCCTGCCCTAGAAGAGTCTACCTTGTCGTGGTGGGCAGGCTTGGAATCTGTTGGTCAAAAGTGTGTCAATATATGGGAAAGGTGATCACTTCTCTCTGGAGACCTTCATTCTTGGCCAATTGATTTCACCAAAGGACTCTTTGTTTAATCAGAGCACAGTGCAATAGCTGTGAAAGAACACATGTTTATACATTCACATACATACAGTGTACATTCATAAACACACAATAAAAAGATTAGTATATTTTCATTTTCATTTCTTCCTCTTTGATTGAACCCTTTCTTGACTAGGGGTCATTGAAACCTAGATGCTCAATCAATGTTTATCAGTTTTAGTTTGTATTGGTTAACCTCACAATAACTCTGTGACAACATTAGGGGATTCAATAAAGTCTTTGTGTCATTTCTTCCTGCGGTATAGACCCTTAAAAGGTCCTGCACTGAATTTTAAAAAAGCCTTGTCACCAGTTTCAGCAGCTGTACCAACACTTGTGACAGATCCAGATAGTTCTACATAGCAACACTTTAAGAACTTGTCGCTGTGACAGACTTATAAAGAATTACTGCCAGTTTGCAGATTAGAAAACTGCCGATAATTAAGAACAAATCTGAACTGGCATACAGAGAGACAGTGTGTGTGGCCGACACCGACCTTAACAACCAGCAGTACACATATATGTGGATGGAAGTGAAATGAATATCTGGCTACAACCACAGATGGAAATGATATGATTGATGTTTACTACAGGAGTGTACTTTGCTGCCACAATACCTATTCTATAACTACAAATATGATTTATAGTACAAGGTTGATAGGTATCCGCTGGGATCCCTATCTATGTGGAGTTTGGGGTCTGGGAGGGGATTGTAGACGGCACCATGGTTTTTAATAAATGTGTCTTTCGACATGTGAATTAATGGTGTATTTTGTGACCTTCGTGGTGGTAATTTGTATTTTTCTGCTCCATTATTTATCTTTGGAAAGGAGTTTGTAGAGTGTGTTAAGTAGATTTCCTTTTGTTTGGTATTTGGGCGAGCACTCGTACTCGCCCAAATGCTCAGATGCCTAGCCCGATACCTGAACTTCTGGTATCAGGAAGCTGGCTCCATGCTCCCTCATCACTTAGCGTAATGACTTGCCACCTGGCTTCCTGATTACCCGGGAAGCGGGGCGGCATGTAAAGACTCGCCACCCAGCTTCCCGATTAGCAATGAAGTCGTTCCCATGCTTCCTTGTCACCAGGTGACGAGAAAGCATAGAACCAGCTTGCCAGGCAGCTTGTAAAGACTCGCCGCCTAGCTTCCTGATTGGTTGGGAAACTGGCCAATCAGGAAGCCGGATGGCAAGTCATTACCCTCCCCCAGCTTCCTGATTGGCCGGAAAGCCGGTTCCATGCTTTCTCGTCACCTGGTGACAAGGAAGCATGGGGACGACTTCATTGCTTATCGGGAAGCCGGGTGGCAAATTTTTACATGCCGCCCGGCTTCCTGGCCAATCAGGAAGCCGGATGGCAAGTCATTACCCTCCCCCAGCTTCCTGATTGGCCGGAAAGCCGGTTCCATGCTTTCTCGTCACCTGGTGACAAGGAAGCATGGGGACGACTTCATTGCTTATCGGGAAGCCGGGTGGCGAATTTTTACATGCCGCCCGGCTTCCTGGCTAATCAGGAAGCCAGGTGGCAAGTCATTACACGCCACCTGGCTTCCTTAATGGGACTTCCGGTATTGGTATTCGGTATTGGCGGTACTGAAGAAAAATATCAGTACTCATACTCAATACCGAAAAAATGCTATCGGTGCATCCCTAGTGCATATGGTGGACTCTGAACTCAGTGGGTTAACTAATACACTTTGGGCTTTGAGTCATCTTAGTAGTCTTGGATCCAGTCTTTCCGACTCTAACAATTTGTATTTCTGTCTGTGGTGCTGTTGGAGATTTTCTCTCTTTTTCTTGTCTTATCAGGGCCATTCACACTGGTGCAGAGAGCTGTGTTTTTCAGCAGTAGATAAATCATCTCAGCAAGGGCACACAGAAAAAAATTGTTTAATATGTGCCCTGTTCACACTGCAATGCAGGTGTGATCTTTGGTGCGGCACGAGATGAAGACATGGTGCAGTTTTACACAGCGCACTGGATGGCACCGCAGGTCACCCTAGTGCAGTACACCATGTTGCTGTCTGGGGATCTGAATGCAATGTAAAGTTTGTACACTTCAAATAAATATACACTCCAAATTGTACACTCAAATAAAGTTAAAGAAGTAAATAGTGCCACACAGCATTTTACAGAGCCCTAAAACTGTTGTCATTGGAACAGTAAGTGAGGAGAATGTCTGTTGTGTAACAGATCTGCCAAATGATCAGACAAACGGTAAAGTGTAAAGGTGCCCATACACTGCACGATTCTCGTGTGAATGAAGACGTGCGACTGTTTCTACTGTACGGTGGCACATGTTTTGTCTAAGGAGCATGCTAGAAAACCAGCCGAAAATCTTATGATTTTCGGCTGGTTTGAATGATGCTCGGGAGACAAATGCCGAACGGGCCGGTGTGCGCACGCATGTTCAGTATTGCGGTCATCGGAATTGCGGCGGGCTTGCGATGATCGCAAGTACGATCTGCCTGTCCAAGATGGGCAGATCTTACGTTTTTTTAATTACTTTACAACCATCGCAAGACTAAAGGTGCCCATACACTGCACGATTCTCGTACAAGAATCGTGCAGTGTGAATGAAGACGTTCGACCGTTTCTACTGTACAGTCGCACGTCTTTTGTCTAAGGAGCATGCTAGAAAACCAGCCGAGAATCGTACCATTTTGGGCTGGTTTTTAGCATGATCGTAAGATCAATGCCGCACGCGCCGGTGTGCGCACGCCACACTGCCCATTCAGCATTGCGGTCATCGGAAGCCCGCCCCTCAGGGGGGTGGGCTTGCGATGATCGCAAGTACGATCTGCCTGTCCAAGATGGGCAGATCGTAAGTTTTTTTAATTACCTTACAACCATCGCAATACTAAGGTCTTGCGATGGTTGTAAAGTGTATGGCCACCTTAAGGTCTTGCAATGGTTGTAAAGTGTATGGCCACCTTACTCAGTGTTTAGTCAACAAGCAGAAGATTAACATACAGTAGATTGCACAGGGAAAGATAAACAAGAAGATGATCAGCTTAGAGCAAAATAATCCAGTCACAGAAACTTTAATAAGCACACAAATGGCTGGGAGGGTTCCCACAACTGGCCACTAGGTGGCAGTACAATACAGCAGATCTTCTGCACTACAGACAGATACTTGCACTGTCCTGAGAAAGGATGGCCACACTTCTCTCACTGGGAGGCAAGATGATAGCTAGCTGAGGTAGAGAGATCCCCAGATAGGCTCCACACCGACACCTCTGAACAAGTCTGAGGTCAGGAGGTTCTGCTGGCTAAAGGCAAGGCCTCTCTGAGCACCAGAGGGTGAGAGGAGCTGGAAATTATATCCCCCGGGTGTGTCCAGAGGATGATGGGAGTCCAGAAAATGATGGGAGTTTAGGGGATTAATGGGGCCAAACCTACCATTCGAGAAAGTGGATAAAGGAGCACTCCGCTACATCTCTCTAGTGGAACCCTGAATGGTAGTAAAAGCCTGATAGGGATGCTGGTTCTTTCCCACTGTATACACAAAAATATGTTTTTATTAGACTTTAACCCCTTCCCAACCGATGACGGAATTATTCCGTCACGGCCTTTCAGTTCACTAATGACTGGTGACGGAATAAGCCTGTCATGCGGTACAATGAGCGCTGGTCCGTGAACACCCAAACCCTCCAAGTAGGCAGTAAGAGAGTCAAGAACTATGATAGGGAGATCTCACGGTTGAATGTATCCTCAATTCACACCTAAGCATTTTGTCACATGTTTCTCGAAGCACAACGCCCAGCATGAAGAATCCCATCATTTTCAATGGTGCTCGTTCACAATGAGTGTTGTGTCGCCTATTGCTTATAGCCTGAAAAAGGACATGAGCCAACAACAAATGTTACTTTAATGGGCTATGCCCTCAAGTTGAAGTCTGAGTTCATATAATGCCTGTCCGGTGCTAATGGTAAGGATTCGCCCTTTCGTTAGGCTATTTCAGGTGCTTGCAGTACAGCTGTGACTGGTTATGGTTATATTTTGTTATGTTGGAAACTCCAATAAAGTTGGCATTGCCCTTTCCAGCTCAGTCTGTGTCCATGTCATCTTTAGGTAAGGCTATATAGTTTACAGTGGTATTGTTTAGGCTTATGCTTCTTGGCTATTAAGAGCTTACAATAGTCTCTATGTAGAGATACTGTTAGATGGGATAGCAAGAGAATTGTATTGGTCCTTTAACCACACTATTCTATGAGTGATTATTTGGTTGTGTCTATCCTGGTTTTCCCATATTATGGTATACTCCTGAACCCCTCTGTTTTGATAGTTACATACCCCAGTTAAACAGTCAATAGAAGGAGCAGCTCAATTTCGAGGGCTAAACGTTCTGTAGATATCCTCTAAAGTTTTTGTTGAATGTTTATGTGAATTTATGTAGAAGATAAAAAGAGGTTCATTCATAAAAGGTGCCGGCCCGCAAGCAGCAGTGGCGCTGTGTGCTAGATGCCGGCTGCTGCTCTGTGTCGTGGTGCTGGCGCTGGTGGCGGGAGCGCACTATACAGAGGTGGGTGATGCCATCTACGGGAATCGGCGGGTCAGTCCGGGGGGGGGATGTGCAGCTTTGCCCTAGGCAAGGCAGCATCGCCGCCCTCAGCGAATCTGCCGCTCCAGGCAAACGCCTTGTTTGCCTCGCGGCAGATACGCCCCTGCTCATCCGCATAATCTAGGGGAGCTAGTGGCTGTGAACAGCATCCGTCAAGCATATCAGCTTTATAAATGAACAACCTGTAATCTTGATAGTTGCCAATTGCCCAACGAATAAAATTAAAAATACTAACAACAAGATACAAAACCATCTACAACTCTGCCCCCCGCTACATCTCCAACCTCATCTTAAAATATCACCCAAACCATCCTCTCCGCTCCTCTTAAGACCGCCTGCTCTCTAGCTACCTCCTTTCATGCTTGCCTCCAGGACATCTGCTGCTGCCAATCAGCAAAGGGGGACCTGAAGTTCTCCACCAGTGATTGACAGCAACAGAGGGCGGGTGCAATAGCTGGTTTGCTATTGGCTATTGCAAAGTGAAATAGCCAATAGGAATCTAGCTATGCATTCATATGCTGTTTTATTTTATTTTTATTTTTTTTATTCTGACAGCGTACGGCATAAACATTGCACAGCTGGCCCTGCCCACCCCAGGAGCTGATCACATGACTGTGACACACACAGGGGTGTCCCGAGGCTGGGTGACACCCGGAGCGGTAACCGAGTGAGGTAACTCTCACGGTTTACACTGAACTCTATGGGCTGCTCTGTCAGTGGCAATACTGCAGAGTATGTACCTCATTCGTTATATAGCCATACACTTTAAATCCAATTCTTCTAGTTCCAGCTGCAGAGCCCGGTACTGTCTTTGCCTATAGCAGTGGTTCTCAACCTGTGGGTCGCTGTGTGATTTCTGCTGTGCTAAGTGAGAGTCCTCCTCAGCCCTCTCCTAGCGCAGCAGTGTCAGTTCTCCCGCCACGCCGCCAGATGTCGCTGCAGCAGCCGCGTCATCCCTAAATTTTACCGTTGGGGGTCACCACAACTTGGCAAATGTTACCAAGGGGTCCCAGCCCTAGAAAGGTTGAGAACCACTGTGTTAGAGGGAGTACAAGTAGTTTTTTGTATACACGCTTCAAATGCATTGTATGCTCTATACTTGTTTTAGATTGAAGTTCTGACACAAAGTTAATACCAGTCACTTTACGCAAACAATACCTCACAATGACTTGGACAGTAGTAGTTTAACCCGCTATGTGTAATTCTTTGACATAAATAGAGCTACTGTTCCGATCCTTTCTGAGACAGGTTTTGGATACCTAAAAGAAGAAAAAGAAAGGCAAATCTAAGGCCATGCTTAACATGTCTTTAAGATTGGTATCATTCACCTTCCTGTGTAGTGGAATCACACTTATGTGTGGTCCATCTTGCTTTATTGCAATGGGTTTTGATATTTACCCATTGATTATTAGTCTTGAACAGGGGTTAGTGTTTACAGTATATACTGCATGTACGGTAGAATTGGGAAGTATATCCGAAATCACTAGTAATTAAAACATGGTTAAAGAGATCCTGTCCACAGACAATTCATTTCAACAAAAAAGATTTTATGTTTTTATGTACATTTAACATATTTTATGCATGTTATTTACTTGTAACAGCCTCACTTTTGTAGATATCCAAAAGGCCTGAGACTTCTGCTGGGTGATACCATCTTAAATGTGATGTTAGCAGTTCCAGCAATTTCAGATCTGTCACTCAAATGACCCTCTATATTATTCCCCTTCACTCCTCCCCCAAGGTGCTACATAAATAGTTATGTAGGGTGGGGAGAGGCAGAGATGCTAGGTCAGCACAGACAGAAATTGGACACTCCCAGAAAAGGAGAGGGCTATGACATGCAAAGGTTTGGCGACTGGGCCTCTTTTAAGAAATAGTCAAGCATTCCCAAAAATAATAGATGCACACACATTTATCATTGCAACCGTTTATTACTGCAGCCATGAGCAGTGGATCACAGGTGCAATGCTCAACCTCCTGCAGACTGCTCGTCCCAATCCCTGTCCATACTAAGCTACAAACTTTGGGATGGGAGGAAGTCCGGTGAGTCCCCCTGCCGCACAGCCATGCATAGCCGTGCCAAAATAAAAAATGACAGCAGCCTGCGGGGAGTAGAACCCTAAGTTTTAAATAGGTGTGTGTGTGTGTGTGGGGGGGT
>NW_017306463.1:681801-692626 GCF_000935625.1 Nanorana parkeri
GGGGGGAGGTCTTGGGGAAAGTGACCTGAAGGTGTAGCATGAAACATAGCTTTGTAGGCCCAATGGCCAACTCTATCCATGTCCAGTGAATCCCTGCAGCTGGATTCACTGGATATGGATAGATTTGGCAGTTGGGTTACAAAGCTATGATGGTCTGACAGTGACCACAGCTGCCTGTCTGTGTTCAGATGTCATCACACATGGAAAGATTACCTGTGGTTTGGGACAGCTAATAGCCCCTGGACAAAAGCTGTTTAGATCCAGGGGTGATCATCTGTCCCTAACCACAGCTGTGCCATTTTGGGCCATGTGGGTTTGTTAATTTTGCTAATCATGATCCCATTTTGTTTCTCCATCTATATCATGTGTCCTTGAAAATTTTGAATAAGGCTTAAGTTCTCTTTGCAAAAAATACACTATTTTGCAGGGTACAGTAAGAAGAAATTGATATTCTTCTCTGAAAGCTGTTTGCATACCTGTAATAAATTATTTTCTTTTCAGAATTAATGAAGCAGAAACGTCTTGAAAAAAGAGATTTTTTCCCCCCATTTTCTGTAAGTTATCTGTATGGATTATTTGTCCACAAAATTTAAATATTTCGCTATGTCAGGTCTGGGTCTGTTGTTGGTTTTGTTTTTCAGGTCGCAGGTGGTGTTCTCTTTCTATATTTCTGGTTGGACAGGATTGTAGGTTTAGTGTATTCTTTAGCTCTATTGTTAAGTATGTAAGCAAGTCTTCTTCTTTGTATTTTTATATTTGTCTCCCATAGATGCAATCATAATGGATTGTGCCTCAGTTTTATTTTGAGAGACATTTTCTATAGTTACTTTAGCATTTGCCTACCAACTCGTAGCCAGGTGCATGTCCAACTCATCACTGAGAGATATAGTTTAACAAGACATTTTACAAGTGCTAAAATGGGTACATACAGGATCTGCAGAATCCGTAATGCGTTTCATGCTAAGTAGCCCTTACTCATAGAGCGCACTATTTAGTATAAAACATGTTAGAGATTCTGCAGATCCAGTATGAACCCGGGTTCAGCACCTGTACACATGTTTATGCAACTAATGCTGGATTGTTGCCATACATTCTTTGCTGGACCCTATATAGCAAGTTATCGTCCTGGTATTTCACCATGGGGCTTATTACAGGGAGTCAGGTGGGGAAGTGTATTCTGTGCTTTCTTCACAGAGGAGGTTTTGATTCCATTTTGTTAGTGTTACTTTTCATGATGGAAGAAGTTGCTATATGTTCTTTAGTAGCAGGAAGTAAGTAATGGAGATCTAAGATATTTCTGTTAACGGGGGTCTCTGATCATGTAGGGTAATATTTATGTTTTAACTTCTGTACTAAGTGGTGAGATGCATGCTCTGGAAATATAATTGATATAAAGCATGATAGCATGTCCTGTTGGGCATTGGGCCATATAGATGTTAAATTTGACTGTTGTGTATGCACAGTGCAAGGCAGGACATTGACCTCCAGGAACATGTACATCTGAGATAAGCTGGCAAAATGAAATTTCAGTGCTTTGGGTCTATTACAGTCTGAGGGTCTATGCAATATAGGGAGTACAGCTGGGTATAGACTGGTAGATTTTCTTATGAACTTTCATATAAAAAATGTTGTCAGCACCTTTGATAATGTCATCAGAGACTTGACGTATATCTTTTGAAATTTAGTTTTAATATAACGTTAGATTTTAAAAATGAAGGGAACTTCCTGAATGAAAACTACATTCACTGTTAAAATGCAGCTTCCATACTGTTAATTTTTTTTTTCATCACTGTGCTTGAAATTAAATATTGAATTGACCCCATTAACTATTCAAAAACTGAATGTTCCAAAAACATTTTTTTAACAGCATTCTAACCATATACATCCAGTTTAGGAAGTAAATTTTGCCACTTAAGAACTAGGATGTACCTGTACATCCTGGTCTTTAAGTGGTTATACCAAAATCGCCACTAGTGCTACAGCCGTGATCTTGGATTCATTGTTTACAGCGGGTAGAGGGCTTTTGAGTACAGTTGATCTGGGCAGATCAAGAGCTGTCCGATCACTTGTACCAGCCTCCAAATATGATGACCCCCTTGCCAAGATTTTTGGGCTCTCTTGCTTATGTGAGAGATCTGGGACCATGGCAAATTCACATAGCATGACAAGTGGGAGCAGATCAGGGAACGTCTGTTCCCTGACCTGCCCTGCAAACACTGAATTAAAAGCACTCTGCCTATACTGGAGCACACACTGTGAGGTATAATAGACTGGGCACTGGAGGTAGCAGAAGGAAGAGGAAAACCTCTTGCTGTCTCAGGGAATGTGAGATCCCTTAACTCCTTTCATCCCTGTTAAGCCACAGCAGGCAAAGGAGGAGCACGATGAGAAGTAGAGTTGCGTTGCTGGTGGTGAGCAGGAGGGGGAGGACATGGGGCAGACTCCCAGGGGTACATTTCACCCCTCCCAAACCCCCAGGAGTTGTACGTCTGTGGGGTGAGTTTAGCACCCCAATGTTCTCAGCAACACCAAGGACCTGCTGGAAATTTGAATGTGCAAGAACCCCAGGATTTAGGCCATGAAGAAGAGAGGCCAATACTGGTTGGCAAAGAGCAAATGCCAGCACTAATTTTTCATTCCTAGAGGGAGCAAAAAATACACCACTTAAAAGAGGTGCTGTTGGAGAGGCGTGGCCAGGTTGTGAGGTTGTGTACATGTGGAGCTCTGCATTCCTTTGCAGATGAATATCTGCAGTAAGCTTTCCATTTTCTACATGCCTAAGGGCAGGAAACCGCAGAGAACTGGCGGGCACTCGGACCAGCACACTATACCAAGCTAATCTAGCCCAGCACATGGAAGGTGCCCTACGTAAAGACATTGAAAAAGTGCCCTAGGGAGTGACTCAGTCGGATCACAAGGTAAACACTATAGAGACTGTTCACTCTTCCCTGACTGACAGGGTTGCTGCCTTGGAACAGGCGTCTGTGTCCCATACTAGGGCTTATGCTTTGCTCTATCTGAAAGTGGATGATAGTGAGAACAGGAGCCGCAGAAACAATGTCAGACTACGAGGAATCCCTGAATCCACTGTGAGACCTGATTTATGTGCCTTTGTACAAGCAACCTTTAACACCCTGTTAGACAAAGACCCTTCTGAGTTGGACAGGGTGCACAGAGTCTCTGGTCCCTGGAGACAAGATTGAGAGGCCACTAGAGACATTCTGTGCCGAGTGCATTTTTCGCTCAAAAAGAGAAAATTATGTGCAGAGCATGGCTTAAGAAGACCGTGGACTTTGATGGAGCAGAGGTCAGGATCTTGCATGTACCTCTTCTGTCTTTTGTGCCATTTGCTAGCTCAGATAACTGCGGCTGGAGGTACCTATAGATGGGAGCATCCTTTTCATCTACAGATTAAGCAGGGCACTGATCAATTTCTGCTTCATACCCCTGAGCATCTTCTGGATTTGTTTAGCTTTTTTGAGGTCGATCCTGTTGAGATTGACAACTGGCTGATTCCACCCAGTGTCCAACCACTGAGAGATCATCCAGCACCCCGCTCACAATGACCCCATTGCAGATATCTTCACCATCCTGCAGCGCCAACACAGGAACACGAGCTCCATAATTATCTACTTCCTAGCTGTGTCTCGCAGCTAATATATGTAAGGTCTTCCTGCCTTCTACCTTAGGTTATCAGACTGGCCTACCCATTGACAGCCTGTTGTACTTTTCTAATTTGTTTTATGGTTTGTTATATTTCCATGACGGTGATTTCCTAGTTGTATTTACGCATTTTGGCCCTATGGGTTCCCTGGGAGGCGCCTCCTTTGGCTTCTTGGTTTGCCGCCTCCCCCACATAGGGCTCCCCTTTCCTCCGGATGGAGGAGAAAGAGTATTTGTCTTTAAGTTGTAATGTTGTAATATATTTTTCGCTCATAATTTCCTTCTTCTTTTCTTCCTTCTTTGTTCTCCAGATTTTTTCTCTTGACACCAGTTTCTTCTGTATTTCCTGTTCTCTCGACATTCTTGAGCCTCTCCCACAAGACTTGTGGGAGAGGAATGGGCTCAACATTCCAAAAAAGAGGTCCCAGGTACTGGGAGATTTGTGGAGACAGAGAGCACACATTGCATTTTTACAGGAAACACATTTCCAAACGAGCTGAATTCCCAAGCTCATGAACCACAGGTTTCCTTTTTCACATCATGCATCTACGCCAGATTCCAGGTCCAAGGGCTTTAGCATCGTTATTAGTAGGTCTACCAGCTGGCAGTACCACTCAGACCTTGCTGATCCATGTGGTAGATACTTATTTCTCAAAGGTCGGGTGGGTACTGCTACGGTGAGCTTCATTAACATTTGTGCGCTGAACTCGGATCAGATTTCATTCTTAGAAACTTGCTTGCTGACCCTAGCAGATTTTTTAGCTGGGGCGGTCATTATTGGTGGCGATTTTAATGTCTGCTTAGACCTCTTGTTTCCAAAAATGTCTCTCACCTTTCGTACTCCTTTCTTCGCTGTTTCCGTAAAATTCTAATTTGATTGATGTTTAGAGGACTCAACATGCTCGAGAACGTGATTATTCTGTCTTTTCCTCGGCACATCAATCTTAATAACGTTTGAACTACATCTTTGTTCATCAAGCTGACTTTCATTGAGTTTGAGCGTCCGCTACCGAGGTCATCTCCATTTCCGACAATGCCCTGATTTCAATGGATATTTCTCTCCATGCCACCATGCTGTGACCTTGGAGTTGGAAGTTAAATTACATCTTTCTGAGGAAGTGGTTAAAGCCCAGGTTCATGCTGAACTTTCCAAATTCTTTACTCGAAACGTAACTTCTGATTGCTCCTTTTCGATGCTTTGGGAAGCGCATAAATGCTTAATTCGTGGAGTCCTCATTTCCCAAGGCTCCCATCTCAAAAAAGCCAGAACGGAGGCATCCGCTTGTCTTCTGGACCACATCCGTCATTTGGAATCTATTCATAAACTTGGCCCAATCGGTAGCAGCTGAATTGCAATCCCTGCATCAGCGTTTAAACAACCTTTTCCTTCACAAAATAAAGCTTGCCAAGTCAAAGTTCGTAGAACATTCTATGAATATGGAAACAAACCGAGTAGGACTTTAGCCCGTGCTCTTCGAGAGTCTAGGACGCACACTTATGTACCGCATATTGCGACTAAGGAAGAAAGGCTGCTCACTGACTCTCAAGCAATCACGGTGCACTTTCGAGAATTCTTTCAGGAACTTTACAATCTTGGCTCACATGCCAATACCTCTGCACAGGGTTCTAGGTTGGAGCGGATCAATCAATACCTCACTCGGTCAGGAATGCCTCGGTTGATGGAGAAGGAGGCTGAGGCTTTGAACGCTCCTCTTTTTAGTTAGCTGAATTGGCTCAGGCCTTGAAGCAGATGCAACTGAGCAATGCGCCAGGCCCTGATGGCTTTACTTTCTGTTATTACAGAACCTTTCAGGAACCTCTATCTTCCCATTCTCTTTCAGCTTATAATGCCGTATTACAGGGACATTCCCTTCCCCAAGATTCCCGGCAAGCCTCCATAAAGGTCATCCCTAAGGAAGGGAAGGATTTGATGCATTGCTCGAGCTACCACCCCATATCGACACAGATCTGAAATTGTTCTCCAAGATCCTGGCCAACCAATTTCTACCTGTGATCTACGCGGATCAGGTGGGCTTTGCACCAAATGTACTATATGAACCATATACAGTATGTATTTACACAAGATGACCACATCTCCCTTATTGGCTTCTCAGTAGACATATAAGACTTTGAAATTTGGACAAATATTGACATCCTTGGACATTCGGATGTATCCAAATTTCCGAATGAAAGAAATAACGTATCTGAACGTATCCAGATTTGCCGATAACAAAATTTGGATGCATCCAAAATTTTTAACGAATGCCATTGGGAATGAACTTGTGTTGTTAAACTTTAAATTAAAAAAAACAATGTGTGCAGTCCCCCCCCATTTCTACCAGACCCTTTAGGTCTGGTAGAAATTTGGGGGGGATCCCATGCCAAAAAAATGAAAAAGAAAATGGGGTCCCCCCTAAAATCTTTTACCAGACCCTTGATCTGAGCAGCAGTCTGGCAGAGCACGAAAGGGGGGGACGAGCATGCGCCTCCCCGCGCACAATACCAGGCCACATGCCCTCGACGTGGAAAGGGTACTTTGGTCCCATGTCGATGACACATGGCCTTTTCCCCACAACCCTTGCCCGGTGGTTGGAGACTGCAAGCAGGGGAACTTATCTGAATCTGGGTACCCCTTTCATAAAGGGGTACCCAGATGCCCCTTGTGAATGAGTAAGGACTATATACAGTAAAATAGTAAATAAACACACCACACCATAAAAAAAGGTCTTTAGTTGAAAAAAAACAAAAAACACAACACAGGTTTTTGACAAGTCCTTTATTTAAAAAATAAACAAAGAAAAGTCCATTGATGTACTCCACACCCCAATCACGTAATCCAGCAATGTAGATCCACGTCAATCCTGATGGACGACAGCCGGAAACTTGCCGAAAGGAAAAATTCCAGACGCCACGACCGAACCTGACAAAAAAGCTCTGACCCGAATGTCAACAGAGGAGTGGAGCGAGTCGTGATGTCACGGGACTTGTTCCGCACATTTGTTTACATTCTGTGACAGCTCTGGTTCCCTAATGGAATGTACACAAATATTCGGGAGCAGAGCTGCCATTTTGTGGCCGGTGTTATAACTCCTGTGAGTTATACTCAACCAGCAATCCTGGTTGGCTTCTACAACACTCCCTCCAGCTTACCTCTTCCTCCACTCCAACGATGGTATGTCTCACAGGACCTTAAAGCTGCGGGAGCAGAGGGGGAACGAGGCTGAAGGGACCAGTCTAAGAGCAAGCCGGGATCATGGTTCAGGTGAGTATTACTTTGTTACATTAGCTCCCTAGACAACGCAAGTACTTACCCCTTGCAGTGAGGGGGTAGCCCCACTGCAAAGGTTAAGATTTTATTTGCCCAGTTTTCTAATGTTTTTTTAGTTGACAGAAATTCAGCTTTAAGCTGGCTATAGACATAAAAGGGTGTACAATATCTGTTCTAATTTGACAGATATAAACCACCATGATTTTGGACAGCAGGGACCAGAGCAGACCAGAACTGTCAGACAGGGTTGTGCTATGTGACAAAGTTATGTACATTTCAGAATTGGATGGAAAGAAATACAAACCATTGGCAGGTTAAACAGCTCCAATATATTTATTTCACCTGTGTATTTAGTGGCTTGCCTGGAGTTCAGCTTTATGCAATATCCTGGACTCCTTAAAAGCATATTGTAATGCTGAAGTCACTGGGTAACTTGAATTAAGGGCAGAAATGACAGTCTGCATGGTCCTCTCTCTACAGGTTTACTTTCATGTTTGTTCAAAAAAAGGTAATTTTATTGCTTGCCACAAAAATACATTAGTTACAAGTCAAAGCAGTGTCAGGGTCCCACCCTAGTTACAGCTTCTTATGGTATAACTACCGCCCAAAAGTGTGTGTTAATAGAGAAGAGTAAAACACGGTTTGATAATGAGTGGCATGCAGTGTGGTATCCCTATTGCATGCTATTAAGCATTCAGAAAGCAGTTAACCAAAATAAAATGGGGTTCCCCTCCCAATGCCTTAGTGCCCAGGAGGAGGTGCCAGCACAGGGGGTTGCTTATGTACCACCTATCATAACGGGCACTTGTCAGTAAGTGGTCATTCCCTTCCTGCTGAACTGGTTTTAGGGATCCCTCAGACCCCTAAACAATTTACTGGTGCTCCAGCACTGCGAAACTCCTTGCACTACCCATTCCTCTGACCTGCCAGTGATAGATTGGACACTGCGGAATACCTTCAGACACCTCAGGACCCTGGAAGCATCATTCAATCTTCTTCAATCTAACAAAAAAAATAAAACAGTTCTGATTAGAATCAAGCTTTAAATGTTGTTATTTGTCTAATTTGTCTTCATTTATTCTTCACCTTCTGCTCTCTGAGTAACATAACACTCTTTAGGAACCTACATTCTACACAGTATAAACACCAGAGAGAAATATCCCTTCAATTGTTTGGTTTGATGCTCTTTATTGCTCTTCTATTGTCAGAAGAATGTCCTTTCATTTGTCTTGCCTTACAGCAGAAATATTGTCAAGGTCATTATATATTCATGGGTATGTAGTTACCTGTGAAGAACGAGGAAATAGCTATTAAGCATGAGATCATTGGTAATGCCAAAAGGTTTCCCCCTTTTTCAGAAAAGCCCTATAAATATATGAGAGCCACAAGTGTTTAAAGTCTGAACAAAGTGCGAACACAGAGCCTTTAAAATGAGATATAAGGTGGGGCATTTGTTAGTACTCACTCTACTTTTCATGTTTTATCACAAGGTTTCTACCCAAGGTAAGTTAATATACGAAAGTTAAACCTACTGTTTCTGTTTCTTCCCTTTCTTCTCTTTTTCCTTTCATTTTAATTCACTATTAAAAAAAAAAAAGCAGCGCACAGCACCTTCACTTGCATAAGCTCAATAATCTAACAGTGTTTATATCAATATAACAATGTCAATGTAAGGAATTATCTCCAGGCATGGAGCAGAGATTACATTTCTCAGCAGCATTCACCTTTCTGCTATCAGCTACCTGTATTTCAGAGAACAGAATAGAAAATCACTGATTTTCCAATGGTGCTAATTAGCTAATGCGGTAAAAAGGTAAAAGTTCTATTTTTTCTATAAAAAAAGATTGTTTTACTTTTTACCCAATTATGTTTGCCCGCTGTCAAAATACCTGAATTGTTTGCCATGCCTGTTTGGATAAAAAATTATCCGACCGGCTCCTTCAGGGTGTTGACAGGGCCACTCACTGAAAGAAATTCGTAGTGTTTGGACAGATTAACTCGATATGCAGTTTTCTACTTCCAGGATTTTTTATTTTCCACCAGAATTGAAGTATCAACTTATTTATTTGTATAATTTTTACCATTTTTTTGTCTTCATCATCATTTTTAGCCCAAAAATATTGTGTTGTGATACCTGTATGTAATAAACACATAAAAAAAAAATCATACATGTATTACCACCAATTTTCTTTATTATTTTCCACATGGACTTTTAAAATACTCTAATTACATTTGTATTTCTTTTACTGGAACATAAGTCATAATAGTTTCCTCTATTAAGGAGTAACCTATGCTCGCATGCCTGACGGGTGCTCTACAAATCCTAAATTCATTGATGTTGGATATTGTCAGAGAGATCCTGTTGTTTACATGCTCCACCATTCACAGAACACCTTGTATTCTATGAAAAGAATACAGTCCTTTTTGTAAATAGACGAGGGTAGAGGCCGGGGAGAGTGAACTAGAAGATAATTTACTGTACAAGAGACAAAACTCTCAGTTGCAGTGCTGGAAAAAAGCACTGTAAGTAATATCCGGCATCAATGAACATAGGATGTGTACGGTACCCAGCAGGAATCTTAGCACAGGAATCAGTAGAGGTCCTATATTAATTGTGCTGTTTTCCAAAAAAGATTTTCCTGGACTTGTGCAATATAATGTTTCTTTTTGTTTTCTTTAGATATCACCACAGTTGGTACAACAAGAAGTAAGTCATTTAGATATCACTTGTAAAATTTGAACTGTATAGATTTAATTCAGAAGACACAACTGACACTCGCTTTCATTAGAAGTACTCGTTATCAAATATTTATGAGCAGCACAAGGTATCAATCTGACAGAATGAAGATTTTCCAACAATTTGTAAAAATATCCACGGCAACAAGTATTTTGGAAGAGGTCAATAACCTCCTCTGGGATGGAAATAAATGGCCTTTACATTAGATTGGTCCAACAAACTGAGGGTGGCATTGTACCATATCTGTCAATAAATACTATCCTTGTTGCACTCCTTACCGAAATGTCCCTTGTAATGGGGGGTGCTCGCAGTGACTGCGGATGGCGCCGCAAATTCCAGCAGAATTGTAGAAGCTTCATTTATTGAAGTTCTTTGTTATATGAACAAGCGCTTTCAGGACCACACAGGGTCCCTTCATTAGGCTTTAGCATTGATGAAGCCAATGCTAAAGCCTGATGTAGGGACCCTGTGTGGTCCCAAAAGCGCTTGTTCATATGACAAAGAACTTCAATAAATGAAGCTTTTGCTATCCTAAAAAGGACTGGTGTGCTGGTGACATTTCTACAATTCTATTGTACCATATCTTTCCCCCTTAGGTTGTGCTCAACCTGTGTTCAAGATGTCTTGCAGGTGTGGTGCACTACAAGTACCTTGGGCATTTTACCTGCGTTTTGCAAATGTTTTATTTGCGTTACTTTTGAATGTTAAGTAATGTGCATTTTGCTAAAAATGCCATAAAAAATGCAGTAAGCAGAATGCTGCACTACTTCTTTGGTCTACTTGTATTATGCCGTTTAAGAAAGCAGACATCAAACCTATAAGATGTAATAGTGTCAGTTTAAAACACTTACCTTCTTCCTTGATCCCACAATCTTTTCCACTGATAATGTCCAGACAGGCTCCTTTTCTTATTGCGTATGCTCGGCTCCATTTACTCCATTAGGTATGCCATGTTCATTGCAGCCTCCAGTGGTCTCTTAAGCTGGCTATACACCAAACAACTGTGTAAAATCTGCTTTAGATTTACCAAAACTGTGTAATAGGAGGACAAACCTAATGATCCATCCAATTCGTATCTAATCAGGCAGGTCCTTACCAGGGCCAGTGCTAGCCTGCTTTGCACCCTAGGCAAGACCAGCTACTAGCGCCCCCCCCCC
>NW_017306463.1:692646-706391 GCF_000935625.1 Nanorana parkeri
CGCGCATACGCCCCCCCCCCCCCCCCAAAAAAAAAAAACACATAACAAATGGCAACTTTGATTTTGAAGTCAGATTTGTAGAAAAAAATTAAACAATAAAACATGAGACTTTTAAATTTCTTTTAATTTAAAGAATAATAAAAGGGCAAGATATAAATTAACCAAATATAAATTAACTGTATTAAATAAATATAAATCAACTGTATTTTTCTTACAGTCAGACAGAATAACAAACAAAATAATCTCACTTTGCGTGCCTTTTTCCTTTGCATATTTTGTCACCAGTTCAGCCAAATCAAATTCTGATGCCCGGGCATGTTCAATAGATATAGTTGCCAAGCCAACTAGTTTCTTTTCCAACATTGTAGAGTGTATGTAAGTTTTTATAAGTTTTAGCTTTGAGAAACTACGTTCACCACTTGCCACTGATACTGGAAGTGTGAGAAGGATCCTTAGAGCGATGTAAACATTAGGCACATTATCCAGATGTTTTTGTTCTAGTATGAAGAGAAGTACTTATTGTGGTGGCAAAGACTTTGGAGGTCTTCAAGCTATTGCTTCAATTTCGCAACATAGATCTTCAGCATCAATATCTTTGTTTCCATTACGCATCAATGATCTTTCCAAATTCTTGCAGTTCTTAAGTAAATCTTCAGTAGGCGTTTCCTTTGTGCTGTATATATTATACAGGAAGCCAAATAGTGAATTATATTGTTTTCGCTGTTGGAATGTCTCTTCAATAGATTGTATGGCCATGTCTAAAACTACATAGTAAAAACCGGTTTTGAATTTCTACCTCTTCTTGGGCCTCATATTTAAACTGCCGTTTCTTCCTCCTGTTTCTCACTTGATCTTCTGTCTCAAAGTTTCGTAGTATCTGTATCTCTTTTGCAATCTCAGTGGCATCTGTTAAAAC
The DNA here is from genome assembly GCF_000935625.1 of Nanorana parkeri. Lineage (NCBI taxonomy): Eukaryota > Metazoa > Chordata > Amphibia > Anura > Dicroglossidae > Nanorana > Nanorana parkeri. The sequence goes on from NW_017306463.1 coordinate 693,563, forward strand.
TTGCTAAAAACCCTCATCACACCTGCAGTCCCTAATTCTCAGTCGCTTGCAATTGTCTTGTAGCTGAATTTAAGCTTGCTTGTGAGATTTACTTCAAAAAGGATGTTGTACCATGTAACAAGGGATACCACAAACTTGAAATTACTAATTGCACCAGTTTGAATTTCGCAAATATTTCCAGATGGAACTGTAAGGCTTGGATCTTCAAAGATCTCTATCAAAGCATCATATATATTACCAAGATAATATTTTAGTGGTTTCAAAGCATCGATCCGACTCTCTCACATTGTTTCATTGAATGGCTTAAGTTATGCCTAAATCTGATATATGGCTAGTTAGAATTAGCCAACGTTTAGTCGATGAAGGGAAATAATTATAGATCTGTTGAACCAAATTGAAGTAGTTCCTTCAAGGCAACACCTAGCAGCCTCATTCACAACCATGTTTAACCACTTCAAGACCAGGTGTTTAGACCCCCTTCCTGGCCAAGCCATTTTTCAGTGTTCAGCGCTGCAGTACTTTGACTGACATTTATTCCGTCATACAACGCTGTACTGAAATTAATTTTATACAATTTTTTGGGGACAGATAGAGCTTTATTTTGGTGATATTTAAACACCACTAGGGTTTTTATTTTTTATTATAATTTTTTTTTTACATTATGTTAGGAAACATTTATTATTACCCAGTTTTTTGGTAAAATATAAAAGAAATATATAAATATAAAAGATCGGGTCACGTCGGGTAAATAGACACCAAACATGTCAAGTTTTAAAATTGTGCGCACCCGCGAAATCGCAGAAAACTACCATACCTAAAATTGGCCATAGGCGACACTTTAAAAGCTTTTAACGCTCATCAGTTTAGTGTTATCAGTGATTGATGGCCCTAGAACTATTGCTCTCACTCGGACGTTCGCGGCAAAATGTAACATGTGCGGCGTAATGGGCGCAATCGTCTTTTTTGCACGTATGCATGTTTGCATGTGTGTATGTATGGGTGGGGACTTGACATTTTTTTTTTTAATTCTTTTTTATGTGAAACTTTACATTTTGGGAAGGAGGGGAACTTAAATTTTATTTTAAATTTTATTGCTATCACATACGGGGGCTAATAACCCCCCCCCCCCTATGTGATAGCCAAATATGTGACAGGTCCTCCTTATGGAGACATCAGGGTTCTCCAAGACCCCTAATGTCACCTAGGACCCCCCAAAAGAAGCTGATGAAGCACAGATCTGCTCCATCAGCTTCTTTCCAGCTTCTGAAGCTGGAGAGTGACACAAGAATGCGGAAGTGATGTATTATACGCACGTGAGGGGGCGTGTCTGAGCGGACGTCTAAAGACGCCCGCTCAGATCTAGAGAGCTGCCGGCCGTTTTTATACTACGGCCGGCCTGGAGGCAGTTAAAGAATGTGCATTGCAGGGCACAAAAAGGCACATGGTTATACAGTAAGTCCCACGAGAATGAAGTTAATTCTCTTTTGTGCTCCATTTTCTTTTCCTTTTATGTTACTGCCATTGTCATACCCTTGACCACATGGATTTTTCAATTGGTAATCCAGTTTGCTGAAGCTGTTCAAGAAGAGTTTCTGCTATAAAGGCACCTGTAGTCTCCTGTAGTGGAATAAACCCCAACAAATGCTCTTTTATTTACATTTTTTCAGACTCATTATCTGATGGTTTGCTTAATTCAACAAAACGCACAATCATTGTCATTTGCTCAACGTGACTAACATCAGGCGTGCAGTCCAGAATAATTGAAAAGTATTTGGCTTTGTACATGTTATACATTGCTGCTTTCTAACACTGGCTAGAAGATGTATAAGCTCATTCTGAATATCCTTTCCAAGGCAGTGAACCATTGTTTCTTGATCTTTAACCCTATGCAAATGTTCATTGATGAGAGGATCAAAAGGGCTGGATATTCAACAAACTTTACAAAGTTTCTATTTCCAGCACTGTACAACATGCTATTTCTACCACCGAATGATAAGTTTTGCATATTAAGTACTCTTACCAAAGCAATCAAATGCTGCAAGATTTGTTGCCAATATTGTTCTTGTCTAACTTTCTGTTGGTTAATAGCATCAATTGGTTTTTCTTTAGATAAGCGCAATTCAAGTTCATGCCAGGCTTGATAGCTTTCTAAATGGTCAGTATTCCTCTTGTGTGAGGAAATAATTGCTCCAATGTTCTTCCAGTTTTTTGAACCTGTTTCTTGTAGGGATGATGCTACATTTCTTTTGCTGGACAATAATTTACAGCAAAAAAACCCACATCTTTTGAGGTTGAATATACCAACCATTGACGGCACACTTCTTCACCATTTGCCAGTCTTTGTGAAAATCATGTGAGACAACCTGCTGTGGTCCATGTTGTATTATAAGCTGTCGCAGATCATCACTGTAAGAGTAGGGCCATATGGCAGGGTCACTGTAATCCAAATGTCACTATCTGGATCAGGCTCGGAGTCCAATATCTAAAACAGCAGGCAAAGTCGTAGTCAAATAGGCCGTGTTCGGTACACAAGCAGACGGTAGTAGTATAGGAGCAGGCAGAAGTGTAGTCAGAGATCAAGCCTAGGTCAGTAGCCAAAAGGTATCAGGTATGAAGTGGAAGGCCAAAGGTCGGTACACGGGTAGCAGTATAAGCAGATTGTATCACAGGAGGAGCAAGGAAGCAAGATATTGTCAGGAGCACAATAATCTGGCAAACAGCAAGTGCAGAGGCATGACTTAAATAAGAAGTTCAAGGGAGGAGCAAGGAGTTCAAAGTTCAACAGAACCTAGGTTTAACTGAGGATTACACAGGAGATCAGGCATGGAGCTATCCAAGGTTCTAAGGTGGCTCAGCAGGTAGAACCACTGCCAGCTACAGCTGAGGCCCTGGGTTCAGTTCCTGAACCAAATCAGGAACAATATCATCTTCTTTTAAAGACTTTGCAGTACTCTCACTTTTACCGACATCTTCTCTTTCCTCTGTGTGCTTTTCAGAAATATTTCCAATTTGTGAAACTTCTGTGTTAGAGCTTATATCACTTGTAGTAGTAGCACAAGATTCAGCTCCTCCAGTGCTAGTTTCAACAGGATCTGCTTTCTTTGCATGAAGGTATTTCAAGAAGGACTCCTCTTTCTTTGCTTAGCGTGTTCTGCTTTACGTTTGGGCACCAGAAAGTCGTTTTTTATCAGTCATAGCTCACTGGAGAAAAAGACAAAGAACATTTGGTTCCATAAGGACAGCTTGGTTCTATGCCCCATCTGAGAAAAGATAAACTACTTAAAGCGGACCTTTATGCTCAAAAATCAAATTCTACCAATGCATCCCTCTATGTATGATGATTATTAATAACATAGTCATGTCAGGTGTAAACTGCTGTGATTTTGAAATACTTACACTTACAGAGCATTCACTTCCTGCATTGCTTTCCTGACTTCAGTTTGGCAAAGCAACGCACACAGGGATTGCCTTGTCATCAGCAGAGCATTGCCTGAAATCTCATCTGTAATCTCGCGAGATCTCATGGAAAGGCACTTTCCTCCCCTGAGATGATGTGCATGGTCACATCGCAGCAGTCGTGTTCTTGGTACTGTTGTAAACAGCCAGCGATGGCTGTTCAGGTACAAGTTTGTAACTGAGCAGCGGTGTTTGCCCTCCCCGCCACCGCCGGCTTCCCCGGGCTCCGCTGTCCCCTGTGCGGGCCCGAGACTGGCATGGCGGGTCTCCTCGCATCAATAAGAAGTTCAGCAAGCTTCTAGCCGCTGATCTCCCCTGATGATCAATCACTGGACCCGGAAGTTATATGCATTACATCACTTCTGGTGTCACTGTTTACATTCTCCGGCTCCTGTAGCCAGGAGAGGAAGCTGGTAAAGCAGATTGGTGCTTCCCTCGCTTCTTTGGGGTCCCTAGGTGACATAACTACAGTAGTAAACTACAATCTCACATTTAGTTTACTAATTTGTATTGAGATTGTAGTCCATCACAGGAGTGAGCTTGGAGCTGTGACTACTTTACAACACACACAGGCATCATGGGGAACAAAAAAAGCCAACCTCCAGAAGGAAGGACAGTGCCAACAATAATTCAGAGATGATTTGAGGATCTACAGCTGAGTGATACACAAATAAGTTAAATTTTTGTTATAAGTTAAGGTACTTGAATGCATTTTTAAGATTTACTTAAAGGGTTTCTAAACCCTCACGTTTTTTTGCATATATTCTCCCTTCTTTTATATGTCACAAATGTTTCTTACCATAATTATAACTGTTTACAATCTTCACATTTTGTATAATAAAAATTAATACATATTTTGTATCCTTTTCATTCTGGGTATTCAGATGCTAACAACTGCACAGAAAGAAGTAAGTAAAAAAAATGATCTAATAGACCAGATGGAAACATTTAATAATATACTGTACATAATGTTAACATCCTACATCTGTGGTCCACCTTACATGGCTAAATTAAAATTGTAATTACAGAATGTAAATAAATAGTAATTGTTAGGCATGGTCTCTTCTTTGAAGCTGCACACCTGGCAAACAGCTAACTGCACAAATGAAATACATTTAAATGAGATGTTTTACCTTTCAAAGGATTTGTATTTTATGTTCATCCGGTCCTGAAATTTACATGGCCCTGACCCAAATTTTGTCTGCTACAGTTAAGTAACACTTAAAGGACATTTCCACCTTTGTAAGTGATTTTGAGTTTTTGGTGGCAATGGGGAGGTGCAGGGGGATGTACATGTGTGTGCATTCTTAGGAGCCACAGAGCTGTATTTCATACTTTATTTTATAGATAATTTACAGGCCAGAGGCCTAGAAGTTCAAAATTCCCTCCACAATAGCTTCAGTCAGTCTCTCTCACAGGGTCGGGTTTCTTATCTCTGAACTGCAATCAGCTGTTTCCCCTCCTCCCCCCTCCCCTCTCTGCTCTGTGGAGGGACAGCAGCGATGAGTCATAGTGCTGTGTGTCTGTGTGAGTGTTAGGACACAGAGAGAAGTCTATAGAACAAGACAAGTGACAGGAGATTCTGTGTCTCTCTCAGATCTTCCCCATATCCTGGGTCACATTTACTCTCTGCTGCCAGTCCAGGTTCTCCAATGTCCCCCCTCCCCCCACCATTCTTCTCATTACAGAGATGACTGCTAGAACAGATAAGACATTGGGGGAAATTGATCAAAATTGGAGCAAACAGAATCTGGAGGAGTTGCCCATGGCAATTAATCAGCTTCTCTCTTCAGTCCGTTCCGTTAAGATTTGAAAATGAAAGAGAGAAGCTGATTGGCTGCCATGCACAGCTGCTCCAGTTTTCGCCTGCTCCAGTTTCGATAGATCCCCCCACTGTGCAGTGTCACCGGGGATGTGCGGCATCACTGGGAATGTGCGGGGTCACTGAAAATTGTTTGTCTCCGCACATCAACGGTGACCCAACGGTGAAGGGGTTTCTCAGCCCCCTCTGTGATAGCAATAAAGTTAAGTGGGGAAAAAAAAATAGGAAAAAAAATTAAAGTTTCCCCCAAAATTTTGTTAAAGTTATACATAAAAAAGAATTAAACAAAACAATTTTTTTTAAAAAAGTCCCCACCCATACATACACGCATGTAAACATGCGTCAGGAGCGCATACCTGCGCAAACGACGATTGCGCCCATTACGCCGCACATGTTACAGATCGCCGCGAACGTCGGAATGAGAGCGATAGTTCTAGGGCCATCAATCACTGATAACACTAAACTGATGAGCTGTAAAAGCTTTTAAAGCGTCGCCTATGGCCAATTTTGGGTATGCTAGTTTTTTGCGATTTCGCGAGTGCGTGCAATTTTTAAGCTTGACATGTTTGGTGTCTATTTACCCGACGTGACCCCGACTTTTATATTTTACCAAAAAAGTGGGTAATATTAGTTGTTTTATAACATAATGTAAAATAAAACTTGTTGTTTTCAAAATTTTCAGTACTTTCTCCTGAATATAGTAAAAAATAAAAACCGCATTGGTGATTAAATACCACCAAAAGAAAACTCTATCTGTCCCCAAAAAATGGTATAAAATTCATTTCAGTACAGCGTTGCATGACGGAATAAATGTCAGTCAAAGTACCGCAGCGCTGAACACCGAAAAATGGCCTGGCCAGGAAGGGGGTCTAAACACCTTACGAATATCGGCCGATTTTCATAAGCGATCGTGTTTTCGTCCGATATTTGTAAGGTTGATGGGCAGTGTACAACCGCAAATACTGTACAATCGTTCGACTTTTGACTAACCAGCGGGTTAGAAAACTTCAGTCGATCGTACAATTTTCACAAGGTTGGTGGCGTTTCCGTACGTCAAAATTTGTACGATCTACACTGCACATGCGCAGACAAAAAGCATTGTTGCACTTCACACTGCATATTAAATAAGCTTCCATGTGTTTAGTTGACTTCAGTTTTTGTTTCAGATGGAACTTCCATTACGGTATTGATGGACCCGTACTTCACTGTATGGAGTATCAATAATGCAATGCAAAGGGTTCTGGATCGATTATCAGATAAATTTCCATGCGTTCACCGTCAGTATACATCAGTAATACTTGACTCGGGAGGTAAGATCAAAATAATTTCATTGCTGAATTTGTTCATAAACATATACAATTAAAACACGTTTAATTAAATCACCAACCTGAGTAGCAAAAGTGATTCTTGCTGTGAGTGAAGCAATTAATAACTTGACAAGTCAGCACAAATACATTCACTTATCCATCCTACAGAGTACATTGATAGTACTTCAAATGTGATGTTACCATGTTTCATGGTACGCACAGGATATGTACACCCAGAATATCTCTTCAGGGAAACCTATCCCACCTCAAGCTAACCACCGAACCATCACATTCTCAAATAATTCATCCCCTCACAGCTACCTCATGTATCATTCCCCCCTCCTCTTTTAGATTGTAAGCCCTCAGGGGCAGGGCCCTCCTTATTATTATTATTATTATTACATACGGTAGTATTTAGATACGGCCAACAGTTTGCGCAGTGCTTTACAATATAAGGAAGACATTACAATCACAATACAATTTAAGACAAGATGTTAAAGAGGGCCCTGCCCCTGAGGGCTTACAATCTAAAAGAGATTACCATTACCATCTTGTCTTGAATTGTATTGTAATTGTAATGTCTTCCTTACATTGTAAAGCGCTGCACAAACTGTTGGTGCTATATAAATACTATGTAATAGTAATAATATGAGTGTAGCATGAAACATGGTCTAAAAGGTAAACTTAGCCTTTAGGGCTTGTTCACACCATTTCCAGACTAGAACGTTTTTTATCTGGACCAAAAACGCATACATATTAATTCCAATGGTAAAAATGAGGATAGTTCACACCATTGCATTCAGTTCCCGAGCTTTTTTTAAAAAAGCCCAGCATGCTGTATTTTCTTCTCTGAAATGCACCAAAACCGCATGCAAACACATGAAAGTGCACCAGAACGCACCAAAATGCACGGGAACACGCTTAAAACCCAGTACACCTAATTGAGAATTAAAAACCACACTGGAACGCATAAAGTGTACAACCGCAAATACTGTACAATCGTTCGACTTTTGACTAACCAGCGGGTTAGAAAACTTCAGTCGATCGTACAATTTTCACAAGGTTGGTGGCGTTTCCGTACGTCAAAATTTGTACGATCTACACTGCACATGCGCAGACAAAAAGCATTGTTGCACTTCACACTGCATATTAAATAAGCTTCCATGTGTTTAGTTGACTTCAGTTTTTGTTTCAGATGGAACTTCCATTACGGTATTGATGGACCCGTACTTCACTGTATGGAGTATCAATAATGCAATGCAAAGGGTTCTGGATCGATTATCAGATAAATTTCCATGCGTTCACCGTCAGTATACATCAGTAATACTTGACTCGGGAGGTAAGATCAAAATAATTTCATTGCTGAATTTGTTCATAAACATATACAATTAAAACACGTTTAATTAAATCACCAACCTGAGTAGCAAAAGTGATTCTTGCTGTGAGTGAAGCAATTAATAACTTGACAAGTCAGCACAAATACATTCACTTATCCATCCTACAGAGTACATTGATAGTACTTCAAATGTGATGTTACCATGTTTCATGGTACGCACAGGATATGTACACCCAGAATATCTCTTCAGGGAAACCTATCCCACCTCAAGCTAACCACCGAACCATCACATTCTCAAATAATTCATCCCCTCACAGCTACCTCATGTATCATTCCCCCCTCCTCTTTTAGATTGTAAGCCCTCAGGGGCAGGGCCCTCCTTATTATTATTATTATTATTACATACGGTAGTATTTAGATACGGCCAACAGTTTGCGCAGTGCTTTACAATATAAGGAAGACATTACAATCACAATACAATTTAAGACAAGATGTTAAAGAGGGCCCTGCCCCTGAGGGCTTACAATCTAAAAGAGATTACCATTACCATCTTGTCTTGAATTGTATTGTAATTGTAATGTCTTCCTTACATTGTAAAGCGCTGCACAAACTGTTGGTGCTATATAAATACTATGTAATAGTAATAATATGAGTGTAGCATGAAACATGGTCTAAAAGGTAAACTTAGCCTTTAGGGCTTGTTCACACCATTTCCAGACTAGAACGTTTTTTATCTGGACCAAAAACGCATACATATTAATTCCAATGGTAAAAATGAGGATAGTTCACACCATTGCATTCAGTTCCCGAGCTTTTTTTAAAAAAGCCCAGCATGCTGTATTTTCTTCTCTGAAATGCACCAAAACCGCATGCAAACACATGAAAGTGCACCAGAACGCACCAAAATGCACGGGAACACGCTTAAAACCCAGTACACCTAATTGAGAATTAAAAACCACACTGGAACGCATAATTTTTTTTTTCAAAACACATAAAAAAAAGGCACATGCATGGGTTTGCAGAAACGCATTCAGATTTGCTCTGGAGATGGTGTGAACAAGCCCTTAAAGTAGAACTAAAGATTATCTTTTTGCTTTATTGCAAATACTCTGAAGTTGGTTAAAAACTGTGCATGCATGCGTGCTTCCTAATCTGTGTTACTTTTTGCATTATCCATATTTCATATCATGTTAGGGCAGCATAGTGGCTTAGTAGTTAGCACTTCTGCATGGAGTGTGCATGTTCTCCCTGTGCTTGTGTGGGTTTCCTCCCACACTCCAAAGACATGCTGGAAGGCTCCTGTCTAAATTGGCCCTTTATGTATGCATATGAGATAGGGACCTTAGATTGTAAGCTCTTTGAGGGCAGGGACTCATGTGAATGTGCAATATGCAAAGCGCTGCGCAAATTGACGGCGCTATATGAATACCTGTGATAATAAATACATTATGTATCATAATTACAGTGCAGCACTAAATCAAATATAATTACTAGTTAATCTCCAAAAACAATCTAATACTAAAACATTGCAAAAGAATTGTGATTACCAGTTATGCAGCAATTCTCTAGAGTCTAGTCCATGCTTGTACTAATAGTGGCAAACCTATAGAAAAACAAACTGAGACACACAAGTGACAACTTCACAGTGTCCAATTCAATTGATACAAAGTCCTTAGTATGCTCCTCAAGTATCCATGTGTATCCACACTGTCACTTCTAACTTCCATGTATCTACTCTAGGTGTCTTGAAGAAATCACAGTGCAGTGTTACACCCAAAACAAATACTGCTGACCATATACACTGGACCATGTTTATGTACAGTATATACTGTATATCCCAAAGGCAATGTAATTCCTAGTAGCCGCTCAAAGATTCAGAGTGGTACAAAGCGTAAAACCCTAATGTGAAACTTTATTAAAACAAAATCTCAGAGCTAGACTCACATTATTCAGCGCACTTATACAAGTAGCTGCTTCTGCAAAGCAAACTTAATTCAAACTACCCTTAAAAGGTATTTTACTTTTTACCTTCAAAAACCTGTCAGAGTCATTGTCTTATTTCTGCATTGAGATGAGGCAACCATCTGCTCCATTCATTCACGGAGTTTAAGATGGCTGTAATGAGGGCATCACACCAAATGGATCATTGTGCCAAACAATGTTGACATTGGACAGGACATCTGACTGTTGCAAATCTCTCAACAATCATCAACATGTGTCAGTTAGTGCTCAGGAGGCAGGATTGAATTCTAACCCAAAAAGTTGGATTATTTTCCCACCTCCATTGCTTGCTACCAAAGTGTGGAAGCGTGTGTTGGGAAAAGTTGTTATTATCCCTGGCATTTAAAGGATAAGCAATGACAACTGCGCCCAACACACCCTCCCACAGTCCACTGCCAGAGGCTGATGCTGCTTTCCCTTTCTATGCAAAACTATAGGAAAGATCTAATTTTTACTATTCACATTTTACTTGTACTAATTTTACTGTTTAAAAAAAAAAAATATGTTACCTTTCTAAAAGTCACAATTGACTTTTACATCTGATGCATGATTTATTTCTGTGGTCTAAATGTATATTTTTTGTATTGCAGTGACAAAGGAAAATATATTTACTGATAAGGATGGTTTCCTGTCAAGTATTACTGGCCCTTGGAGCTGGGAATTATATAACAGTTTGTTCAGGTGTAATCAGTCATTTCTCCATGGTTTGAAAAGGGCACTGGAGATTTCCCCTGATGAAGCATTTATTTTAGTTCTTAGTTTTGGATCCATATATGATATTAATGATGCTCAGCTCCTGTCCAACATACGTACATTACTGGAGACAAAAAGATCTCAAGTAAGTTTAATGCCATTTAAAATTATCTGTGATTTATTCAGGTTTACGCAGTTATAAACCGATTTTTTTGCTCCACAGGTATACATTCTGTATTACACTGGGTATTGTTCATTTGGTATGTCTCAGCGAGAAATTTTCGAGAACATTACAGCTATAAGTTTTGGAGATGTAATTAATTTATGAGTGGTCTGAGTAGGTGTGCGGGACTTGTCCTTTTTTATGTATTTCTTTTATTCTTTAGGTAATAAACTCAATGGATGTGCTCCTGTCTAAACCCATTAATTCCTCTTCACACATTCTCAGTTTAAATGTATATGTCACTGAAGCATATACAGAAGTTTTTAACATTGAAGCATCCTTAACCAATCTACTGATTATAACAGATGGGAAGGTGAAGCTTAATTTTACTGATCCAGCTGGTAAGTATGGTTTTATAGAGTTTTTTAAGAATCAGTTTCATATTCGTTAAAAGATAACTAAACCCAAAACCAAAAATGTTATATATTGCACCATACCTGTCCTTCCTTAGATCTGGTGGATGCATTTGTTTTTATTTTTCAGGCTAAGAGCATAGTCTTCTTTCATCTTGCCTAAAATGCCATCTCCTTGTAGCTTCCTGTACTTTCTGTAAACTGCTAATCTTACTATGTTTGAAGTCCAGCCTGTGTGAAAACCATGGCTGCTCCCATAAATACAATGGAGAAATGTATGTAGCCACAAAGGAACTAGTGATGGACCGAACAACACTGTGTTCGGTTCGATTTCGAACTTTAGAACAATGGAAAAGTTTGAATTTGAACTGCAAGTCTATGTGGGGAGAACTTTAGAAATCAAATGTCCCCATTTTGAAGCCTTATATGCAATTTATTGGCCATAAAAAAATGTATGGGGGTATTTTTTTGTATTTGTATTTTTTTTTTAAATATCATTTTTAAAGGAGCAGTGATTTTAACATCATTTAAAGTGAAACAATAAAAATGAAAAAATCCTTTAAATATCATGCCTGGGGGTTCCCCTTCAACTGCCTGTAAAGTGGCACATCTGTACAATGTATAGAACCTGCTGCAGCAAAAATGAAATTTCTAAAGAAAAAAAAATGACATTTAAAAAAAAAAAAAAGCGTGTGGTTCTCCCTCCCAAAGAATATCAGACACTTTAGGTCTGGTAGGAATGTTAGGAGCCACCCCATTTAAAAAAAAAAAGAGCGTTGTGTTCCCCCAAAAGTCATACCAGACCCTTAAGGTCTAGTAGGAAGTCTAGGAGGGACCCCATGTAAAAAAAAAGGGTGTGGGGTTCCCCCATAAAGTCATACCCGGCCCTTAAAGTCTGGTAGGAATTTTAATGAGGGACCCCACCCTCGAAAATGGGGGGGGGGAAACGTGAGGTCCCCCTAAAATTCCATACCAGGCCCTTGATCCGAGCACAGGCCTGACAGGGCAGGAATAGGGGGGGAGGGCAGCGAGCACCCCTCCCTGCGATTCCCGGTTACATGCCCTCGGCACTGGGAGGGTGCTTTTCCAGGGTCGCCCCTCCCCCTGTCCCTCACTTGCTCATCACTGGTGAGGCATCGAGATCGATGTTTTTTATTGGACAGCTTGGACCAATGGCGCTCAAACCTCTCAAACATAGAGTAGAGGCTGTTGCAGCTCTTGCCTCATATGTTAGGTTATACAAGCGTGGGGAAACCCGCTGCAGTGTAACCTAACTTAGCTGTCAAAACCCGGATGCAGGGCCCCTTGGTAATTAACAGGCAGCACTCCATCCATGACAGGTTTGCACAGCGGGGAGGCTTTCCCTGCTGTGTATCCTGTTACGCATCCCCGTATGTTATGCCACTGCAGGGGCCCCTTCTTCCTACCTGGGCCCCCCCGCATATGCGACCCCTGCGACCCTAGTAGTTCCGCCACTGCAGGTAACGAAGGGAAGGGGGAGGAGTCCGGTGACGTCACGGACATCGACGTCAACGGACTCCTCCCTCCTTCCCTTCGTTACCCATCACGGACAACTACATCACCCGACTCCTCCCCCCTTCCCTTCGTTAGCCGACAGAGCCACTCGGGGAGGGGGGG
>NW_017306463.1:706539-714198 GCF_000935625.1 Nanorana parkeri
GGGGGGGGGGAAACGTGAGGTCCCCCTAAAATTCCATACCAGGCCCTTGATCCGAGCACAGGCCTGACAGGGCAGGAATAGGGAGGGAGGGCAGCGAGCACCCCTCCCTGCGATTCCCGGTTACATGCCCTCGGCACTGGGAGGGTGCTTTTCCAGGGTCGCCCCTCCCCCTGTCCCTCACTTGCTCATCACTGGTGAGGCATCGAGATCGATGTTTTTTATTGGACAGCTTGGACCAATGGCGCTCAAACCTCTCAAACATAGAGTAGAGGCTGTTGCAGCTCTTGCCTCATATGTTAGGTTATACAAGCGTGGGGAAACCCGCTGCAGTGTAACCTAACTTAGCTGTCAAAACCCGGATGCAGGGCCCCTTGGTAATTAACAGGCAGCACTCCATCCATGACAGGTTTGCACAGCGGGGAGGCTTTCCCTGCTGTGTATCCTGTTACAAGTCGGTCTGAATGGAGAAAAAGCTGTAAGCTCCAGAAAAATAAATAAGTTATCCTTACCCAAATCCACCAATGAGCTCAATCTTCTCTCTCTGACGCTGGCAGAAGTGATACAGCGCACACCTGATACTATTTAAACAGGCGCTCACTGTATCCAGCTTCTGACAGCATTAAAAAAATGCGCAGTGGGCTTCCCCGCTAATAGTGCAACCTGTCAAAGGCTGGATACAGCATACATGCTGTATTCAGTGACTGACAGGTTAAGCATAATGTCCTGAACCGGAAGGGAATGGGGCAAACTTAAATTGGCGGGATGTCCAAGTTTAGTCTTGCCTAGGGCAGCACAAAAGCTAAATACACCACTGTCTGTGTGTAAGGCCTAATATAGCCACTACATTTAAACACTGGTAGGCAGGGGCATAACTACAGCTCATGGGGCCCATCGCAAAATTTTAATAGGGCCCCATGGCAAACCCATTAAAATCTAAATCAAGGACAGGTAGCAGGAGAGCTGTCCGCATAATCTCTTCCTGTACATCTGATATCAACTCTTCTTGATTGGAAATGCCATAAGGGGTACAGGGTCAACAGCAGCTTCAGCCATCCTTCATGGGGCCCCCTTCTGGGACGCCCCTGTTGGTAAGCTGGAATATATAAAATTTGGGGGGAGTTTTGGTACTCGTTGAGATAGGTAAGATGACGTCAGCCTTTTTTTTAAATTATTGCTTCATCTTAGGTTTAGTGAGAAAGTTCCTTTAAAATATAAAAGGAATTGCTCTATAAATCACCATATGATATTGGATATATACTGTATAATCAATAATTATATTAAAAATAAAATATTCTGGAAAAAAATAACGCTTGATACACACCGTTTGTCCACTTTTTTTCCTCAGGAAACATATTTGAATTTGACAAAGGCTTTGACAATTACTATTTTTACCAAAAGCCACGTTTAATTAAAAATCCAGCACCTGGAACCTGGACTCTAATTGTTTCTGGTTATGGACAGCTTGATTTGAAAGTATTAGGTTTTGCCGGTAAGTTCAATTACATAGTGTTAATGAACATAATTAACCTTGAATTGCTTAAAGCCCAACTAAACTCTCAGTTTAAATTAGCTAAATACAGAAAGAAAAAGGGGCAAACTTAAATTGGCGGGATGTCCAAGTTTAGTCTTGCCTAGGGCAGCACAAAAGCTAAATACACCACTGTCTGTGTGTAAGGCCTAATATAGCCACTACATTTAAACACTGGTAGGCAGGGGCATAACTACAGCTCATGGGGCCCATCGCAAAATTTTAATAGGGCCCCATGGCAAACCCATTAAAATCTAAATCAAGGACAGGTAGCAGGAGAGCTGTCCGCATAATCTCTTCCTGTACATCTGATATCAACTCTTCTTGATTGGAAATGCCATAAGGGGTACAGGGTCAACAGCAGCTTCAGCCATCCTTCATGGGGCCCCCTTCTGGGACGCCCCTGTTGGTAAGCTGGAATATATAAAATTTGGGGGGAGTTTTGGTACTCGTTGAGATAGGTAAGATGACGTCAGCCTTTTTTTTAAATTATTGCTTCATCTTAGGTTTAGTGAGAAAGTTCCTTTAAAATATAAAAGGAATTGCTCTATAAATCACCATATGATATTGGATATATACTGTATAATCAATAATTATATTAAAAATAAAATATTCTGGAAAAAAATAACGCTTGATACACACCGTTTGTCCACTTTTTTTCCTCAGGAAACATATTTGAATTTGACAAAGGCTTTGACAATTACTATTTTTACCAAAAGCCACGTTTAATTAAAAATCCAGCACCTGGAACCTGGACTCTAATTGTTTCTGGTTATGGACAGCTTGATTTGAAAGTATTAGGTTTTGCCGGTAAGTTCAATTACATAGTGTTAATGAACATAATTAACCTTGAATTGCTTAAAGCCCAACTAAACTCTCAGTTTAAATTAGCTAAATACAGAAAGAAAAGGTGTTCAGTGTCTTACAAGTAATTTTTTTCTAAAGCAGCTACAGCCTGAATAGAAAAGCCTGTCCCCTTCCAGCAGCTACAGAGTGGGACCTTGTTTTCTTTGGACAAGCAGTGGTCTCTCTGCAAAGGTTCAATATGCCCCTACTACTTTAGACCCATTGCTTTGTAATCAGCAAAACTCATGCTCCCCTCTGATTGGAGAGTTCTAGCTCTAACTCAGCATGGGGCATGTCAGACCTCTTACAGAGAGACCACTGCCTTCACACAGCAAAGATCCTTCTCTGCAGCACGCCGAACACCTTTTGTTTTGATGCTCCTGGAATGGATTTAGTTGATTTAAACTGAAAGTTGAATTAGGCTTTAAAGAGAAGCAGTAGAGGGAGTTCTTAGCTTCCAAAGCAGCTAGTTTTTTTTGGTCTATCTAACCACAGTTATCCAATTTATATGCACATCTTATTTAACAACATGAGTTCTTAAGCATGCCTCCATGAGCAGGTTTGGGTCAACTGGGTTTGCATCAAGCCCCAGCTCATCACTAGTCTCTAGGAATAAAACAGGAACACACCAGGAGTCCACAGGAATCCAGAGGAGACAGTATAAACAGTCATCTAGGTAGAAACAAGGGATCAAAGGGATCCTCAGGAAGCAAGATGCAACTTCAGGAGACCCAGGCCAGGGAAACCAGCAGCTAGTGTACTACACGTTGCGCAAATACCGAGCAACAGCTACACTAGACCTTTATGACAGAGTTTGAGAATGAATAATTGGCTTACCACAGCAATTTATCCTTGTCATGCAAATAGATAAGAAATAGATTATTGTATGTAGAAGGTAAACAGGAGCAAATGGTGGGGTGCTGACCCTCTAATTAGAGGGTCCCCAAATAAGAAGTAGTTGACATATTTATATTAATAGTAGTTCTCATATTTATATTAATAGTAGTTCTCATATTTATATACTAACGGGTTCCTTTTAAGCATACTGCATCAACCTATGGTAAAATGAGCAACAACATTTCTCCAATCAAAACAGAGCATTATTAAACCCTGTCCCTATACTAAAATTCTCCAGGAAAGCAGATACCGGAAATCAGAGGGGAATTAACTACCTTTCCTTCCCACCTTACCATCAAATACTGCTCATTTGCTTATAATTTGTCCCCAGATGCCTGCTGGGAAACTGACACTTCCGGGAGTGTAGATCTCTCATGTCCCCCACTGAAATCACTGGTACCTCTACCTGACCTCCATATCACTACAGGACATGGTAATCACGTAAAGGTCAGCAAGCGGAAACACTTAGCATGGGAGGGACACAGGAAATGGATATTGTCCAGTTCCTAGTAGATTTTGGAGATGATTCTTCAGAACAGAGCAGAGTTCAGTGGTTCATTGGGGAGAAGAGGTATTTACATTCTTCTTTTACGGTTATTGTTTTTCTGGGAAATTTTAGTATAGTAATAGGGTCGCTTTAAAGTGTATATCAAGTCAAAACTATTTTTTGAGTTTTGGAGAAGTAAGAATTAGAACTCCTGCTGTTTTTTTTGTTTTTTTTCACTGCTACCTGTGATAACTGTCTCTAATGGATCCTTGGGTAGCAGTTTCTAACCTACTCTATTCAAAACCTTTTTAAAAAGTTTACCTGGATATACACTTTAAAAGAGAACTATGGGGTAAGCTTTTTCTCCCAGGGTCACGGAAGGACATACTGTATACTGACAGCCTCTGGTGACCCAAAACTCAGTCTATTGTAAGCTATTGCCCGCTATATGCTGAGAGCGTCACAGCGGGGACAGATCCCGACAATACTGTTGAGATCCACCCCGCTGGCTGATTGACAGCTGGCTCTGACTCTCTGGCAGAGCCAGCTGTGCCCGCCCCCTCCCCTGTCCGTCCCTCCAGTCAGTGCTGGAGGATTAGAGAGGGCAGGGGGAATCTCTGCTGGGAGATGATCGGGAAGTAATATAATACTTCACCATTAAATAAACTGGCCCTGGCACTTCACCATTATATATACTTAATATATAATATAATAAACATACAGCCAATTAAGTCAGTGTGACGTAAGAACTCCTTATTAGCATTAATGGTGTGGCTCAGAAATCATTAAAGCCATTGAACCATCATGACAGTCTGGCAAGTGGTGGTTTATGTAAATATGTTAAATGTACTTACCTAAAGTTGCATGAATGGTAAAAGTTACAGTTGAATCCTTATGTTTTACTGCATCCTATATTCAAATAAGAGCAAACGAAAAGTAACACTGTTTTTTTCACCCTTACAGAATCAAGATCATCAGGTAAGCATGAGTATGTATGATGTTACCACCTCATCACAGGTATTGTAATCTCTTTCACACTGCTTAAAGTCTGAACCATTGTATATATCAGGGAGGGATAGAAAAGATGCAGGGTGGAAATGAGCGGAAGGGTGTAAAGTATACAACATCTAGCACATTGTAGATTATTGATCAATGTGGTGGTAGGAATAGGTGAGCAATCATACTGGGTTAGATTTAGTGCATTACTTCTTCAAGGACTACCAAGAATGCAAATTAATAAAACCATTATTAATAATTTTGAATTATTTATTTAGCATTTTTAAATATATTCTTTAAATGTTCTCTCTCTTTCTTTTTTCTCTTTCTCTATTTTTATACTATTTTTCCATTCAGGAAAATGCTCTAACTGTGACCCTAATGCATCATGTGACGAATTTGGTGGGTATCAGGAGTGCACATGTAAACAGGGATTCCAAGGAAATGGACAGTATTGCAATGATATTGATGAGTGTCTGGACTATTATGACAATAATTGTCACTGGAATAGTTATGGTTGTATGAACACAATTGGCTCTTACACCTGTTACTGTTATAGTGGATTTGAATACAAAGAAGGAGTAGGCTGTGTTGACATTGATGAGTGTTCAAACAGCTCTCTAAACAACTGCCATCAATGGGCTAACTGCACAAATGTATACTATGGATTTTATTGTACTTGCCCCTATGGATATTATGGAGATGGAAGACACTGTGAAGTGAATGAATGCCAACAAGGTTCACCCTGTGGATCTGCTGCAGAATGTATTAAATACACTGGATCCTATTCTTGTGTCGATCCATGCACTAACCACACAGAACTTAATGAGCTTTGGCGTAGTGTTTCTTATACCTACGACCCCTACTCCTACTGGAACTGGTATCACTGTGATAATAACTTGCATGGCTGGTATCGGTTTAAAGGAAAATATGATCAGAAAATCCCTGACTACTGTGTGCCAACATACAGCTGTGGAACTAGCAGTCCTATGTGGATAAATGGGTCACACCCAGCTATAGAAGATGGCATTGTTAATCATACAGCTTGTGCCAACTGGAATGGAGATTGCTGTCTGTGGTCCAGTCACATTTCAGTGAAGATGTGCCCTGGAGGGTTCTATGTGTACAAACTGCAGGGTACACCAAACTGTAACTTGGCTTATTGTACAGGTAAGTATTCAAACATCCAATTCTATAGCATATTCAGTCACTGTTACTTAAAGCTGAACTCTGGGCAAACAGCTTAATACAAAGATGTAATACATATAAGTGAGCTGTTCTATCTGCCAAAGGATTTGTATTTCTGTCCATCCAGTCCTAAGATTTACACAGATCTTCCACACTACATAACCCTGTTGAGCAGGGCAGGAGACTCGGTCTTTCTCTGCTACAGTTATAGATAACTTACAGGTCTTGTCTCTTCCCCATTCTGTGACTGTATAGATGAATGGAGAGGCATCTCTCTACTTTCTCCTCCTATCAGAAGGCTTCTTGAACTGCAACACCACTAATTGGCTCTATGTGCTGCATCTCATTCTTCCAGTCTGCTGTACAGGGACTGCATTTCAGTTGCATGGATTTGAGTCTTTTATATCTTCCTGGAGTTCAGCTTTAAAGTATATGTGGGGCCCAAATGTTTTCTGTTAAATTTATAGAATAGAATATGCCAGGGTTAAAACAATCTGTAAGGGTTTTATTGTCATCTGTGTCCCCAATGGGGAAATTCACTCACGGTTGGTCCTGGTGTGAGCACGGCCTCCGGCGCAGAAAGTGATGGGACATTCAAACTATTAAGTTGCCACAGTAACAGGAGCTGAGTAGAAATATTTTATTGGGGAAATCTGTTCTGATGACAATTATGTAAAGAGGGTATCCCCTTGTTTTGGCAGGATCTCCTCTTACGTTGCTCTGTGTCTCTCGGACAGGAAGCGAAGGGAAATTTCCCTGAATGGACACAAAATAAAAAAATTCTGACAGGGGTCATAACCATTTTCAGTGCTAGCCAAGAAATGTTTGCTGTACACTTTTATAATTAAATTTGATGTTCTTATACATTTTGTTTTCTCTCAGTGTCTAATGCCAGCTGCAGCAATACAGACTGTGCTTCTGATGAAGAATGTGTGACTGTGAATGGCAATAATGGATGTTATTGTAAAGACTCTGCTGTTACTATACAATCAGACAACCCTGCAGGTAGAACATAAGAAAATTACTTCAATTCTTTATCCATTATAGCTTTGCATGATGTAGACTGATTTATTTCTTCTTTGTCCAGATTACCTTAAACCACAAGTCATCTGTGGATTGGAAAATGTACAGGTGACTTTCAGTAAATGTCTGCTGGAAAAGGTGGGCTATGACCCTTCATCTATTCATCTAAGAGATGCATCCTGTACAGGAGTCATAGAAAGAAGTGATAGAAGTTATGTTACTGTCACATCCAAGACTTCCAGTGGCTTCTGTGGAGCAAATATATTGGTAAGTGGCTGTACATGCACAAGACATAGAAGTAGATGTTCTCCAGCCAGCAGCTAATTTCAGAAATACTTTTCTTAAATAACGCTGATCACAATGGTTAAAACCTAAGTTAGCTTTTAGTTTAAACCAGATAAATACATTCCAGGTGCACCAAAATAAAAGGTGTACAAAGTCTTTCAGTTAATTTTCTTTATAATCAGCCACAATCTGAGTATAAAAGCCTGCTTCCTGCCAGCATACTGTAGAGAAGGTCCCTTGAACTCTGCGTTAAGCAAAGGGTGTGCCGGACCAGAGCCGTAGCTAGCTCCTTTTGCGCCCGAGGCAAGACAAAAAAATGTGCCCCCCCAACAGGCATGTGATGTCACCCAGTGCCACACGCACGCGGCGTCATGTGATGTCATGCGCCCCGCCTCCAGGATATTTTTAA
>NW_017306463.1:714236-761218 GCF_000935625.1 Nanorana parkeri
TTTCACTCTTAAAATAGAAAAAGTAATTGGGGACAAAAGGACCTCAATCTCTTTTTCTGCAGACTTTGTTCTGAATGAATGGAAAGTAGAGGCTTCCCATTCATTCACAAAAGATTTACTATAACCCAGTTTCTGAATGGGGAGAATCCTCTGTACACTACCCATTAAGAAACTCATGAATAAACAGGAAGTGATGTAAAGCACTTCCTGTTCATTCATAACTGGGGACACATAGTACTATGTGTCCTCAGTCATTTACAAACACTGGAGTGATCAGATGCACACATAGGATCGGTATATATCACTGATATGTACCGATCCTCCGCCACTCGGCCACACACAGAGGGGGGCTCAGCCTGCAGCTTCTCCTTTGGATCCCTGCTGTGACAGCGGCTCCCCCCGCGGGGCTGCAGCATTTCCTTCACTTCTCCTCGGATCCCCGCTGCATACAGATGGGGAGAGCAGTGGGGATCCAGAGGAGCAACCCCACTTCTCCCTGCTGGCTGAGTCCTATATGCCCCCCCCCCCTGCGCATCTGTGCCCGAGGCAAGAGCCTCAGTCGCCTCGCCCTTGCTATGGTCCTGTGCCAGACCCCTGCAGAGTGGCCACTGCTTTCAGAGAAAGCAACGGTCCTTCTCTATACTAAGCTGACAGGAGAGAGGTTTTTATACTAAAGCTGTGGCTGCTTTCTAAAACAAATAACTGTAAGACTTTGAACACATATTTGGTTTTAGGCACCTGGAATATATTTAGGTGATTCAAATTGAAAGTTCATTTGGGCTTTTATCACCATTACAGTTTTACATTTTAATAACAAATGGCAAAAACAACAACATTTAGTTTGGGCAGCCTTTGGTACCTACTCACAGGAGGGACCAATCCACAATCTATTTAACCTGCTTATTATAAATCCCGACCAGAGCCCTATCACTGTAAATACACTTCTATATTTCCTGTTCAAATGGTTCTCAGGTAACTATGCCATACCAGACCTGTGTTTGCTGCAATCAGCTCTGTGCTCTTCCGGGTTCATTAATCACAGAGGAGATCGGGGAACGGACATTCCTTGATCTCTTCCCATTCTCTAACCTGACAGTAAAAAAGTGGAACATTGTCAAATTTAATGAATTCTTAAATTGAAGTGGCTGCCTGAGGTCCCGCACTTACTGGGCACCTCGGTAGCCTTCCTTTGAACCACACAGCGGCTGCACATCTCCACTTCCTTACTGGGGAACCCTGCACCTGCCCGCAAGACCAACTGGATCCCTGGTGAGACCCCGCACAGCCCTGGTGAGACCCCACACAGCCCTGGTGAGACCCCGCATAGCCCTGGTGAGACCCCGCACAGCCCTGGTGAGAACCCACATAGCCTACTGAAACCCTGCACAGCCCTGGTGAGACCTCACACAGCCTCCTGAGACTCCAATTAGCCCTCCTGAGACCCTGCATAGCCTGCTGAGACCCTGCATAACCCCGCACAGCCCCCCTGGGACCCCACACAGCCCACCTGAGATCCTCCACAGCTCACCTGAGACCCTCCACAGCCCTCCTGATCCTACACTAGAGACATCAGGCTGGTACCCCGAAGCAGCACAGAGTATGTAGCTTCATATAATTCTGCATTGCTATATAATGTATTGCTGGAAATTTGTAGTCCTCTATAGCTGTTTGCCGTTCTGCATTGCTGTATAATGTATTATTGGGATTTGTAGACCTCTGTAGCCGGTTGCCATTCGGTATTGCTGTATAATGTATACCTAGGATTAGTAATCCTTTATAGCAAGTGCCATTCTGCGTTGCTGTATAATGTATTGCTGGAATTTGTAGACCCACTACAGCTTGGAGTCAATGGCAGAACTACCAGGGTTGCCGCTGTGACCAGGCCCTGGCACTTCACCACTGTCCAAAAATCATTAGTCTATATTGTTTTAGAAAAACTGTCACAACACTAAAAAAAAAGTATTGGTAGTTGGTATCGGCGAGTACTTTAGGAAAAGTATGAGTACTACACATTTTTACTATAATTCTGCCATTAAAATATTGGGTACACTTTTAGTATTATTTATAATGAAAGTCACTAACATACAGGGGGTTGTTCTATATTCTATAGTTGCATTCCATGATATTTCTGTGTAATTTAAATTTTGCATACTTGAAATGAATTGGCTATAGTTGTGTTCCAACAACATACAGTAATTCTGGCCCTGCTTGCAACCCATAAATGTGAACTACAGGGCCTGTAACAGTTAAATACCTTTAATACATCAACTTATAATCATAATTACAATGGATATAAGTAAAAAACCTGCAGATGTTACTTAGAGGTCCAATGTTAATTTATGTCTTGTGGCTGACTGTCATATAGATAACTATTCCACTTTTACTGTAAATTATTTACAGGTACAATTCTTTTGAGTTATTTTAATTTAAAATGTTGCATTCAGGTTGTATTTTTGCATTCTTATATTTTCTTGCACCCTTTCTTTTTCAGTTGAATGATACAGAAATCACATATATAAACACTGTATATTTGTCTACTAAATATAATGGCGTGATTATAAGAAATGAGTATCCGATTGACTTTCACTGTTCTTACCCATTAACTATGGATATAAGTCTTTTATCCGCCATCAGTTCGTTCACATCGTAAGTTACTTTTTTTGCTGATGTCCTGTGATTATGAATCTCTTTAACGATTACACAATAAAAGTACACAAGTAAAATTAAACTATTGTACCGTCACAACCTACTAAAATTAACACATTTATATTTATTTAAAATTAGAGGCTGTAAACTGAGATCCTCATTTCTGGTTTAAGGTAGGGTGGATGTCATAACTTCTAACCAGTAACTATAGTCCAGGCACATTACCTGGCGTATTAGGACTACAAAGGGTTTATAGGCTGAAGTCAAATTTTTTGGTGCAATAATAAAGATTTTGAAAAATTAAAAGTGTAAACAAATGAAGGCATATTATAAAACAAGATTACACTTACACTCAGGGGCATCCAGAGGCCGTGTGTCACCTGGAGCGGGTACCGGATGACACCCTGCCTTGACGTAATCGTGCATGCGCAATTACATCATCGTGCATGCGCGGCCATACCTGTAATACCTGCTGGCGGCCATCTTGGTACTGGACACCGGCAAAGAGAGGAGGGGACGTTCACCCGGCGCGATAAGGTATGCCGCTGGGTCCCCTCCTCTCTCCTGGAACTGTCGAGCTCTCGGTCCATGACAGAGTGCCCGACTTTTCAGAGGGGGTGAATGTCAAGTCATTTTGGTGTCACCCCTTCAATGGTGTCACCAGGGTGTCACCCCCCTTGCAACGCCCCTAAACTCAGGAGTTAAATCTTAGAAGTACCTTAACAAAAATGTATCTTATTTGTACATCACTCAGCTGTAGATCCTCAAATCAACTCTGAATTGGTGCCGACACTGTCCTTACTTCTGGAGGGTGGCTACTCTTGTTCCCCATGGTTCCCTTGTATGTTGGAAAGTAGCCACCACTCCAAGCTCGCTCCAGTAATGGGCTACAATCTCACGTTTAGTTTACTAATTTGTGATGAGATTGTAATCCATCACAGGAGCGAGCTTCGAGTGCTAGCTACTTTATAACACGCACAGGGACCATGGGGAACAAAAGTAGCCACCCACCAGAAGGAAGGACAGTGTCAGCACCAATTCAGAGATGATTTGAGGATCTACAGCTGAGTAATGCACAAATAAGATACATTTGTGTTAATAGTTAGGATACTTAAATTCATTTTTAAGCTTTAACTCCTGAGTTTAGTGTCACTTCAAGCAAATAATTTACAATTTCAACATTTACAACAAACAACTTTGTGGTTCTTGCAGAAAATGTGTAAAATTTTGTTTTGGCTGTATTTTTACCAACAGGACCCACTGCTGGGAGAATCAAGACCAACATTATACTTTAGGTGTTTCATGATGATGATTAAAGGGTTTAAAAGGGTAAGCGGTGGAATAGATAGGAAGAGAAAGAGGAACTGGAAGTAAGTGAAGTCAGAGCAGGAGAGGAAAGTAGGGAACGGGTGTTGATAGACAAAGAAAAATAAAAGCCAAAACAAAAAAGGGAGGAGGCAGGTAGGGTGGACGGAAGGGGTGTGCAGAGATCTAGTCACTTCTTTCAGTTATTCACCAGCACTGACCAGCCTTCTGCTGTCTACTTACCACTGATCCTATATTTCACCGGCCAGTTTCAAGGTGCCAAAACAAATGGGTTTGATAAAAAAATGAATGAGTAGGTCTGTAATGAGAATTTTTAAAAGGAATTAAATGTAAGTGTCTTTTTCTTTTAATTATTCATAACAGCCTTTCTTTTTTACAGGTCAGCTCTGATTAATGTGGGTGGAACTGCAAACTATACAATCACAATGGGTCTTTTCCAAGATACTAGCTACTCTGTTGCATATACTGGCTCAGAGGTTTGGCTCCCTTCAACATCTAATATGTATGTTGGTGTCATAGCAAGTGGGACTTCAGGTTCTTCTCAGTTTGTTCTGATCATGAAAAACTGCTACGCAACTCCAACTTCTGACAGGAACAGTCCTACTAAATATGACATCATAAAGGATAAGTACGTTTTCATATTGTATCCTTTTATGATCATTGTATTCATATGTTTTATCCACAGAGAAATCAACTTGAGTATGTTGCAGATCTGCTGCTCACCATGAAGGTCTTCTGGTCATGGAAAGATTCACTTTCTGCCTCCCGAAATCTTCTTTTAGACAGTTGTCACCAGAACAAGTGTTAACATTTAGAAAAATTCCCATCTTTTCCTGTTCCAGTGACAACTCTACATTTTGGATTCTCCCCAGCACAGACTTAGTGATTAAATATTCAGAGGTTGTAATCCTTCCTGGTATCTAAAGCTACAAAAAATGCCTTTAGATAAACCTTTAAACACTTATTGACCTTTGATACATCTGAGGTTATTTGGCTGTATAAAGAACAAAATTCTAATGTCAAGTCTAGTCAGCTTTTGAAGTCGCAATAAGTTTATTCATGTTGTGTAACAAGTATTAACCCAGTTACAGTACAATGAAAGGTAGATGAAAAGCTATGTGATTGTTACATACCTCTCATTAGTGCATTCTGCAACCTCTTTGCTCGTTAGGAGAGTAAAAAAAATCTGGACACAACCTTCCTGGCCCAACCAACCTTCCTTTCAACTAACCTGTACACAATCTTTTTAAATGTGCATAAAAATATAAATATCAAACTTTTTTCAACCAAGCCTTCTCCACAAATAGTAATTGTTCCTTTAAAGGGTTAGTCCACCCTTGCATCAGCTTTCCAAAAACAAGTACCTATGCATTCCAAGTTCTGTAGCATAATAAAAGCATTCCTCAGGTTATAAAAGAGATGCTTATTTTCCAAAGTATATCTGTAGGCTGTACGCAGCCTATCCCCAGTCTGTCTGCAACACTTCTAGAGCTTGCAGGA
This sequence comes from Nanorana parkeri, assembly GCF_000935625.1. Lineage (NCBI taxonomy): Eukaryota > Metazoa > Chordata > Amphibia > Anura > Dicroglossidae > Nanorana > Nanorana parkeri. Next base: position 719,709 of record NW_017306463.1, read on the forward strand.
TGGGCAGGATGGGCTGGCTATTGGACATGTGACTGCACGTAGCCTACAGGTATATTTTGGAAATTACACATTTTTTTAAAACCTGAAGACTGCTTTTTAATATACCGGTACTACAGGAGCTGTAATCCATAGGTACTTTTTTGGAAAGGTGATATAAAGGTGTGCAGACACTAGGTAGGTATAATGGGACCTAGTCAGAAGTAATTGCGATGTCACAGAGCAGGCCGGGGTCAACAAGTGGTCAGTGCAGTACCAAATCATCAGCAGAATCAGGGTCAGAGACAAAGCCGAGGTCAGAAACTAGATAGGCAATGATACAGAGCAGGATCCAAAAGCAGGTCAGGAGTCAGTTGGGTCAGTAATGAAGAGACAAATGCATAACACAGGTCAGATCACAAGGAACAAGCTGAAGACCACTCAGCACTGACAGTCAGGCTTTTCCTTAAAAAAGCCATTTGACATCACTGCTGATGCTGGGCGCGCACACCCTGTCATATGCACACCATGAAGCATGCAGACAAACATGCAGAGTCCTGCATACAAGGGCACGCTTCGCTGTAGCTCTGTATACAGAGCCACGAGCAAAGACATGTACAACTACCCGTGCCAGGTATTCCATGATAACCTTTCAGAGAGACCACTGCTTCGACAAAGAGAGAAAAGATCCTTCTCTGCAGCATGCTGGCAGGGGACAGCCTTTTCTTTATAGGCTGTTACTTTTGAGACTGAAAGACTTTTGATTTGATGTACTTGGAATTTATTTAAGTGATTTAAAATGCAAGTTCAATCAGGCTTGAAGTATTGGAGTGTCCAAATTTAGGTTCATGGCTAATATGTTATTATGGGTATCGAATAGTTGGGGTGTTAGTTCCTGAATGGATATAGGCTCCAAGTATTTAGTATTTCCATGTGACGGTTAAAAAAATCTATCTATCTTTGTACAATAGTAATTTTAGTGCTAGTCCATTAATACTTTACTTTTCTCTTTCTAGCTGCCCAAACAGGAATGATCCTACCATCACTGTGCTTGAAAATGGAGCATCTCTTAAAGGGCGATTTTCCCTCCAAGTATTTAAATTCTTGGGGGGGTACAATTACGTATACCTGCATTGTCAAATTGGCTTGTGCAATAAAGAAACTTCTAGCTGTTCAGCTGTAAGTAATGATCAGTATAGTTACTATTCTGTTGTTGAATTACCGGCTTGATAACTATTTTGCTTCCTGACTAAAATATTCATATTAATCTATTTTGAAAACTTGTTAATATGCTCTGTGTGGGTATAGTGCTAAACCGAACTTTAAAGTGAAAATGATCCCAGCATTGAGCACAGAAATTAGTCACCACATTTTCAATGGTTAGAAAAAAAAAACAATTCTATTTTGTATTCTTAGTGGTGTCCTTCAGCAAGAGCTTCTACACCGGATGACTTCAAGGTACAAAATTTCACATTGGGACCTATAAAAAAGATAGGTAAGTCATTCCCCTAAATATTTAAAAAAATGTTTTTATGGAAATATTAACTCACATTGTCCAACATGTTTCTTCCCCCACTATTCCATAATTCAGATATCTCATGGTAAGTGGTTATTATAAATACAAACATGTGCATCACCTTTTTAAGCTTCAAATTCAAATTAAGGGAAGGCAATAAAAGTCAGCATTAAATAATATCTACTGTCTAAATATTATTATTATTATTGGTATTTGTATAGCGCCGACAATTAGGCATCTTAATGCCTGTATCGCCTCTTTAAGGAGAATGTACTCATTGTGGAAATGGGGAAAGTGAAACTTCCCCTGTAAGCTGCAAATTCCCCTGCAAAGTGAACAGCCTATTTGCATTTAGTAAATTAACTTCAATGTCTCTTTGGAGAGCATCCATCGTCCTTTCTGAGATTAACACTTGTGATGGCAGGATCTTCCTTTATCAAGGACAATCACAACTTTATTGCCCCTGATGAACCCACTTTCTCAGGTACACACAGCACTTGTTCTCTCAAGTGGCTTTGGCAGATTCTGCAACACTCGCAAGATCATCTGATAGACCAAAGCCTGTCTAAGCAACTCATCACTAGGAATTGCTGTGGATCTAATTTATTTATATTTACCTTACAAATGTATATATTTTTTAACAATCTGTTGGCTATGTTGTAAGGTAGTGGTAGTCACTGATCAACATGAGGTCTTCAAATGGAGAGTTTGCTCTAATTGCGTTACTAGTTTCACTCCCTGGAAGAATCCAAGGTGCAAGCAATGAGCTTGTTTGTGCTCTGATTCCACATAAAAAAAAAAAAAGCTGCACTCCTTGGATCCACCGGATATCACATTTATTGGTATATTTACATCTCGGTCACACTCATTATCCCCTGTCCTACTGGGACCCAGCAATTTCTAACGTGTTTCACCCATTTGGGCTTAATCATACATTGGTGGTCAACCTACTTGAAATAGGGTCCTCAAGTGTGGTCCCTGACATCACAATTGGGCCACACAAATATTCAGTAAATATAATTCTACAGAAAGCTGTCTGAAACTGCAGACATGCAACAGGAGATGGTCCGAGACTATGGCCATGATACAGGAGATTGTCAGAGACTGTGGGAAATCTACAGGCAAGTCTGTCGTAATGTGCTAATATGCTGTGCACACTAGCACATTATGGCTAAAGCTCCTGGGCAGGGCCGGATTTCCCATAAGGCTAACCAAGGCCCGGCCTCAAGGCAGCAGGGAGTAGAGGGGCAGCAGATGTGCGGAAGTGCTATCCCCCGATGCCCGGGTGAGTAGTTTTCTACATTTAGCTCTTCTTTGGGCAAGCAGAGCAAAATGTACAGTGGGGAAACCACTGCTTGTTTTGTACAAGTGATCTCGGCGACATTGTATGCAGCCTGCAGGTCAGCCATTCTCCATTGGTGGGGGGGGGGGGAACCTGGCCTTGGGGCAGCAGAAAGAGTAAATCCGGCCCTGCTCCTGGGGGCATTTTAACCTTTACTTCTGCTTTAAGGATTAACAACTGCAGATAAAAAAACACTTGTTGATTGTACTGTAGTAGAGGTAATTTTTAGTGTATTGTTGGTATCATATGTGATGACATTAAAACAAATAATAAAAAAAAAACATATCACACTCAAATCACTTCATGTAACATACGTATTCATGAACATATGTCAATGTTTGTAATCATTGGGCTTTAAATCTGTGTTATTAAAGTTTGTAAAAAGCCAAAGGGTACATTACATAAAAGGTAAACTTTTTATTTGCCAATATTGTAACCTCCTCTAAAAAAACAAATATTTATGCAGAAGGTGTAACACCCAAAAAAATGTTTTCCTTATTAGAATGGTTAAGGGTTTAAACCTTTTCACTGCTATCTGAGGACTCTTTGTGGAGATTCCATTTACTTATCTATTAGTAGGAAATCTACAATGGCAATACAAATGGGGGTTCTAGCCTTCCACTATTCTACAAAGAAAAAGTGTTTTTATTACTTTGTGTCCCCATTGGAGATTTGTTCTCTTTGCCTGGCCTGCAGACAATGTTGTCACCAGCACAGGAGCTGCATGCTGCAGTGATTTGTAGTGAAAGGGTGTAAAGGTCCAACAGAACAGTGGGCAGCGGATAGATGCCAAGGGAAAAACCTGGCACTGACAGGGTCCCCCTCTGCCCTGAACCCCATAGCGGCCATGTGGATGAATATGGCGTTAGTTCTGCCACTGCTGGCAGGTGCACAAGATGAAAATGCGTGCGCTGGAGGGTTCACTTTGGCAGGTAAGTCTGCCATAATGTGCTAATATGCTATGCATACTAGCACATTATTGCTAAAGCTCCTAGGGATTTTTTTTTACCTTTACTTCCACTTTAGGGATTTATGCACTGCAAATTAGAAACCACTTATTGATCTGTACATCCCAAACAAGCCTCGTAATTGGTCTGTGATAATGTATTGGTCATTTTTAGTGTATTATTGGTATCATATGTGTGGCTATTAAAACTAATAATAAAAAACACCCCCAAAAAAATGTTATGTGCCCACATTCCTCTAGCTAGTGTTGGAGATGTACCTGTCCTCATCAGACATGCTCCACATTTTCTGGTCCTGTCCTAAACTACAGGCTTTTTGGGATCAGGTTCACTCACTGACCTTCCGGTTCCTCGGGATCCGGCCTTCTTCCTCCTGCATCCTAATTCTATCCCCGTCAAGAGCTACACACATTCCGTCATTATGCATATGGTGAATGCCGATCGTGCATGTATTCCAACCCTGTGCGAAGCATCCTGATCCACCAACAATGCAACATTGATTTAACTAGATACAAAATATTAAAACCATGGAAGACATGACCCGCTCTATCAAAAATCTTTATGGATGTAAAAATGTTTTGCTTGCCTTTGCACGTCTTTTCTAGTGATTTCAAAACTGTTCCACTGATTGCTTTTGTAATGTTTTATGTTTTTGGTAAAAATAAAAGAATCGATATAAAAAAAAATTATGTAGCAGATTGTTTGTATAAAAATTAAAAAATCAAAAATACTGAACTATATGTTTTGTTTTTTTAGACACTGTCCCAATTTCGGGTGGAGGTAAGACATCTGAAATTACTAGCACTCAACTTCATGCAACATATGTATTCACGAACATACTGTATGTCAATGTTTGTAATTATTGGTTGGTAGAACGATGTTAAATTGTATCTAAAGCCAAAGTGTATATAAAACTAAATTGTAAAATGCCAGACGTGTAAATTATTTTGGATTTTGGAACCGCCTCTGGAAAAGCAAATACTTACGCAGAACAACTTAAAGTGTAACTCCAGACAAAATGTGTTTCCTATTAGAATGGTTAAAGGTTTGAACCTCAGTCAGTTTTTTTTTATTGTTATCTGGGGCCTCTTTGTGGAGATTTCACCTAATTTCATCTACAAGGAGGGAATTCTACAACAGGGATACAGATGGGGGTTCTAGCCTTTCACTATTCTACTAAGAAAAAGTGTTTTTATTACTTTCTGTGTCCCTATTGGAGATTTGTTCTCTTTGCCTGGCCTGGAGACAGTGTTATCTCCAGCACTGGAAGTGGAGGAAAAACCTGATGGAGGTTCTAACCCTTCTCCACTCTATCCAAAACTAAAAAAATAATTGGTTTGAGCTATATTTGAATGTTTCTCAGTTCATCTTTCTTCTGGTTGTTGTTTGCTGAAATTTTAAGTCAATTGGCGATTCCTTAAGTAGAACTAATGAATCATTGGAGTTGATAGGCTAAAGGAGAAGAGACTGTCCACCTTTTCAGCATATTCCATCTGTTATGATTGGAAGTGTTTTGTCTTCCAGATAACCTGCCTTCTTCACTTTTTAATATGACATCTGAATCCAGTGCCTCAGTCGTGCAGGCAAGGGCGTAACAAGAAATCCTAGGGCGCTTAGCAAAACTTTTAGGGGGACCCCTCCCCAAACTGAAAAAAACCCCCAATTGAACAACACGCTGCCCAGGAACCAGACGGACAAACGGATGGAGGGGGGTGTTTAGAACTGTGCACACTACCACTACTGTACCTCGGTTTAAAGGGGGAGGTTGGTGGGAGTTTATAATTCTTAAAGTGGATAGAAAGGCTATAAAATCAAACCACCTTTAGAACATTGCCTCCCCACTGCTCTTATATCTGCTGTATAGAGTTTCTAATAAATCCCAATGGAAATACCATTTTTTTCAATCTTTTTCCCATGTGACCAAGTGGCCATGTGACTGCAAAGCTCCAGCAAGTGTGTCTGTCTGTACAGGACCAATAATGGCACTGAATCCTTAGTGCAGTAACATTATCCACTGCTTTCCATAGCTCTAAGGCGTTGTTGGCCCTAAAATGGTTAGCGCCTATTAGTCAGAGCTTTGTGGTCACATGACTGCTTGCAAATCGATAAAAAAAAGTTATGTGGCAAATACAGCATGCTGCAAACTGTCTGTTTTTGCGGGGCAGCTAGAGGATAGTGCAATTTACAATATCAGCACATCACACTATATACATCTTTCAAAACTTTACAAAGTGTACGCGCTATTCAGATGTCCACACTGCAGTGCGATGTGCAGAAAAATATGCAGTCATTTTCTATGTGCCCTTGCAGTGACTGGCCTTGATCCGGTGCAGAAAAATGCCAGTCACTGCAGTATGTGTGAATGAGCCCTAAAAGCAGTGGGGAGGCAACGTGGGTTATTTTATGTCCTTTGCTTCTACTTTATCACTGCCACCAGTGAAGCTAGTAAAGCTCTGCTAATGATTACACCACCGACCCCACATTCAGTAAAGGTATGCATTTGGCTGTGCTCAACCTCGGCCAACCTCCCCTCCCACCTGGGGCCCCTGCTGTGTCCAGCATACAATGGCACTGGCAACTGAACTGGCAGTACTTTACTTTAGTGCCCATTCACACCATTCCATTGTGCTAAAGGCACATTTTCTGCTATCAAACACCATAATGCAGCATAAGTGGGCGGCGTTGCCATTGATTCTGAGTCCTGCACTTGCTTGACACTCCCGGGGAAGAGGTAGGAGGAAGGAGACTAACAGAGGCACAACACAGCAGCCACACAGCAGCCAGGCCACTTACAGAACAACGTAATTTTATCTTTATAGAAAATTGTGGGCTTTTTGTCTTTGCATACCTTATTTTTTTTCCTTTCCAGTCTTCTAACCTTTGTTACTTAGGAAAATCTTTCTCACTAAGGGGAATATATTTCCCTTTACTTCCTGGAACTCTGGGTCTGCCAGATGATGTGACAGTGCACATCATCTAAGAGGGAACAAAATGCCTTTACCCAGTGATCTCAAGAGATTTTGCAGTTTACCAATCAGATTTCCAAGGGAGGCACTGGTGATGTAGCCTTTCCAGGATGCATATGTGAGCCTAGAGCTACATCACCAATGCCACTCTTTACCAGAATGTGAAAAAACTGTAATTTGAAGTAAAAGAAAAAAAAATTTAACTAATGAATGTAAGACGATTTCATAGCACCATGCAGAGCTGCATGTTGATGTCATTTTTAGTGAAAAGGTGTAAAAGTCCAGTTTAAGTAACAGAATGGTGGGCAGCTGAGGGACACCAAGGAACACCTCACCAATCCTATTCCATATGGGTGGCTATGGTGTTAGTTCAGCCACTGCTTGCAGGTAGATACCCGGTGATGCCTTGGGGAGAGTTTCAGAAATGTTGTAATTCCCTAAATCCATAAAATGTTACATAAATAAAATAATTAAAAATCTTGACATCCTCCAGGAACTGCTCTATGTGTTTTTTCTATTTCCACTTCTTTAGGAGCTGCACAGTGCAAACTACTAAGCTCCATGCCCCGCAGCTATGTGTGTGTTAGGGAAATAATCATGAAGTATAATAATGAAACATCAATCTGTGTGGTGGGTAGAAAGTAATAGTTTAATTTCCTACATCTCTTTAACTGTATGCATCAAGGGGTGTGCGGGGGGTGTGGCCCGCACACAGGTGACACCATTGGAGGGGTGACACCAAAATGACTGTCATTCTGCGCGTGACGTCACCACGCGCGTGCACGATGACATTATCGCACATGCATGGCCATCTAATTGACGGCAGAGGAGGGGACATTCATCCGCCAGGATGAGGTATGCCGCCGGGTCCCCTCCTCTCTCCTGACACTGTCCGGCACTCGGTCATGGACCGAGAGCCGGACATTACTCTTCAGAGCAGTAACTGTGCATGTTCCTTACAGTCCCAAATCACTTCAAAGGCTGTGCAATGCCAGGCAGGCCAGCCATCCAATGCAGATCTAGGGAGAGCTGGGCTATAGGTAAGTATAACCTATTATGAATGTGCTAGGTAGAGGGCAGAAAAGGATAAATGCACTAAAAGTGTAATTATCTGAAACAGTGTTAATGCACATGGAATAATTTATGAATTGACCGTTAATGTTTATCTTTTTCTATTTCAGGCACAGCTGTACCATTGGCCAAAATGATTCTCACAGCCATTGCCTTCTATATAAGTTTCCTATTAGCTTTGTAATCAGTCACAATTCTGATCAAATAATAGACTGATTTATTACTTAATGTGTGGTATAATCTACAAGAAATGTAATAGCTTTTTATGTGTGATTTTTATTTTATCCATATTAAGTATTGTATCCAAAGAAGTAATGATATATAACACATACCTCACAACTTTCTGAAATGAGAAAGAGGAACACCTTCCAGCACAATGTATTTAGGCAATGGACACATCCCTGCCACATACCCAGTTATGCGGACCATTGAGAATGTATATGCCAGAAATGTTTTTTACCATTACCTTTCCGTTATACTGGCTTTCGAAATAGAAAACAAGTTAATTAATAGATAGGTTGAAGCCTTAAGTGCAGAATAATACTTTTGGTAAATGGTACACTTTTATAGGTATCTGTACATCAGACCAAAGAGAGGGATAACTGAGGAGGAAAAGAGGGACAGAGGGATTTGTTTCCAAATGAAGAGTAGTTGGGAGATATGATACTATTATATACAGTATGTATGTTTTTATCAATAATGATTTTAACATGTTGTGATTTATCATATAGTTTTCAGTAAATTTCTAACTATGGGAAAACATGATTAACTTTCCATTCTTGATAGTTGTGTACTGTTCTGCTTGTGCTACAGAAATTGTATAAATGTAGGCCTACTTATGTGGAAGGGCTGCATATGTATTCATGAATCAGCCAGCCTGTCATACTATATAAGCACTATGGTTAATTTAAAAATAAATGTGTGAACAATAAATCATATGAAACTGTGCTCTTTACAAATATTAATAATGTTTATGCTGATGTGAATGTGCAGCATGTAAAAAGCACTGCGTAAATTGTTGGCATTATATAAATACCTGAAATAAATAAATATTAGATTGAAGTACATCTAAACCTTGTCCCTAAAACTTCATATGATCTTTAACATGTTATTGTAATTTCAAAAGTTGTTTTCAATATTTCCTAATATGGAGCTTTCATATAAGGGAACCGCACTGGAGTATGGAAAGGGTAAGAAGAAACAGAAAAAATATTTTCAGCACAGGAGGGGGAACCAAAAGTCATTTTAAAAAACGGAGGTTCCACTTTAAGCTTTAGTGCTTAATGATCTACAATACATGGCGCCACTGCAAGTACATGAGGAAACTGTAACAATCACCAGCTCAGTTGTTTTGTTAAGTGATACGATAATAAAAAGTCCGCCCACAGCAATTCTCTAACCGCAATGGGATCCTTGTTTGGTGGAGGAGTGAGGAGAGAGCTTACTTTGAGCAGATAAAACAGTGCTGTGAAACAATTATCACAGCCTGTAATACCGCTGGTCATTACTGGAGGGCAACTCATCCAAAGTTAACTGGCTAGACACACACATGTACAAATACATGATACAAATCTTGCATACAGTCTGGTATATGGTTACCATTTGTCCCTGGTTCCTGAGGACAGTCCCCATTTTGAGGGGGCTGTTCCTGGGAAATTAACGCCATAGGAGATGTCCCAAGAGGGGCAATGCAGAAAACTCACTGACGCCAGGTACCCGGGCCACAGGTGCTGTGACCGCCTTTTCAAGGTTCAGTGCTGCAGTGCCTCACACCACAGATACAGCGGCTGTGTACAGAGCGAGTGAGAGCTCTCCTAAGCACCTCATTGGCTCTAGAGTGATTAAGACAGGATGCAGCCCAGGAGAGGACTTCTCTCTACTGTTCCCAGATGCTGTATCTGAGGTCTATGGTCTCTACTGGGGAAGGGAGGGGAGAGTCCTGTATTGTGGGGAGAGAGATCTGTACCGGGAGAGAGAGCTCTATGCTGAGGAGGAGAGAGGGCTGTACTAGGGGGGATTTGGAGGGAGATCTGTACTGGGGGGACTGGAAGTGGTCTGCACTGGGGGTGTGAAATTAAACTGGGAGGAGGAGGTAATTTCTGGTTCTGCTGTGTTCACTAGCCTGTATGTTACTTTTTCCTGACCCCTACATTCTGTGCTATGCATTCCTGTTCCCTGCATTACATATTGCTAAACCCTTGCATTCCTTTGGTATGTATTCCTGTACCCTGAATTCCACATGGTACCAACACCTGCCCCCAGGTACTACATGCGCCACATTATTTCACCACTCATAGTGCCCAGGGCATTTTGTCTTTATACCTTAAATATCTGCCTCTTGTTCCAAAATGATTTGAGCAGTTGTTTCAGGGTATGCTAAAATGTTTTTGTGGGTGTGGCTACAATAAAGGAGTGTGGTTAAAAATGGGCATGGCCAGTACGGTGTCCAAGGATTTCATTTTAAAACCATGGTAACCTTAGTCTGGTGCATTTATAGGGTTGTGGAGCTCTGTGATTCCTCAAGCTACACTGTGAGCTAGAATCCTTGCATTATCAACATTTCCATGATTGCTGCCTTTATTGTACTGGTAAAATTGTATTGCTGGAGAACTAGGCTCCAGTGCAACAAATTTCCATTGTCCCCAGGCCCCAGCAACTCACTAAAGGCCTTGTGATCACTAATTACCATTAACTTGAGAGATAGTGCTACAGCTGCTGTAGGGCCTATACAACTGCCAAGCACTACTTCTTTATGGTGGTTGTAGGCTACCTTCCTGGACAGCAGCTTCCAGCTATGCTACAGGACAGGATGTTGCTCCCTAGCTGGGTTTACGTGGCTCATAGGCTGAGCCATCAGTTTGAACCACAAACCTGTGATGGGAGTTTGGGGTCTTCAGCACTGGAGAGTTGACCAGGGCATTCTTAAAGGCAGCTTTTTCTTATTTAGGTCCTTCAAGAGTTTTTCCAGGGCACTTTAGTTAGGAACAAACTTCATATAATACTCCGCACTCCCCATGAGGACATGCCCTGCTTCTTGGTCTGGGGAGTGGACCATGTCATGAAGGCATCAATCTTCCCGGTCTCTGGCTGGAACTCAGGTAGGTGGATCATGCCTCCTCCCACTGGATATGCCAGATAATGTACTTCTGTCATGATGATTTGACACTTGTTGGCTTAATCATCAGGCCGGCTGCTGTGATCTTCTCCAAGACCTGTGATAGCTGTGTTAAGTGTTCCTCCCAGGTAACACTGAACACTGCAGTGTCATCTATATAGACCCCAGTGTTCCAATCTTTCCAGCAGACCGTTTGGAAAAAGCCCGTCAACAAAAAAATGTCATCATAGTTTTCGTCAGCTGCATGTATTCAGTGACAAAAACTAAATGAAAATTAACTTAATAGTACTAAAACTGTGACGAAAATACATTGCAATTGTCGACTAATAAAAACGTGACAAAAAATGGGAGGGGCTATTGCATTTATCTATTTGCGGCTCCCTCGGAGTTCCACCAAAGCCCCAGTCCTCTGACTCTATCAACAGCTGGATTGGCTAAGATGCAGACTCCATTGGTCTCCCTGCCACCTGGATCAATGCCCTGCAAACCGTAGAGAATACTCCTCCATCAGTTACTGATCCATCTGTATTTGCCTACTACTGTTTTTCTCCCATCTCCCTAGTAAGTTAGCACTGTGTACCAGTCTAACTGTGTTCCAGTCTTCTCAGACTTGTTCCCTCCCTCATATTTCCCCATCTCCACTCCCAAATCTTATGAATTTTTTTTTTTTTTTCATTTTAAGTTAAATAAAGATGTTCTATATGACAAGGTCTAAATCTGTGTCTGTATTGCCTGTTCAAACCTTAATACCATAAGGAATAAGAGGTTAACAGAGGTTTATTCCAGGAATATACAAGTTTGGAAATTCTAGAGAATTGCTTAAATAATGCATTGCATTTTAAATATATCCATTAGATTTTAGTCAACCAAATCTACTGAAGATTTAGTCAACAAAACTAGACTGAAATTAAAACAATTCAGTTGAATAAAATACAACTAAAATGGCATTTCAGTCAAAAGACTAACAGGGCTATTCACAAAAGGTTGAAGTGTTTGGAGAAGGCAGGAGAAGTGAACAATCTTAGTTTTAAGACTAAAACTACATTGAAATTTGCCATAGAAATTAACACAGAATTCAGATAAGCCAAAGGGGGTGATAGAGGTTGATCTCTCCCAAGCACCAGTGGTCAGTGGAATCTGCCAGTATCACCGATTGGCTGATGCAACCACCCCTTCAACCTCTTATGTGTGGGGTTTAATTGAGTGCAGTGGCTATATTAGTCCCTATATTACACTATCTGTTCCCTCTGTCTTACAGAGGCAGACTTTGAAACTGAAGAAGAGAGAGTAGAGTCTGGTAATAGAACTTTCTACCATCAATACAGAGTGGCCCACAAGAGAGTTAAAGCTGAAAGAGAGGACAGGTGACACACCCTCAAGTGGGGCAGAGAGTGTAGGCAGCCAATCGGTGGCATATGTGGGCTGGGTGTAGACCAGATCAAAGCACAAAAAAGGAAGCTACAAGCAAGGGGCTAGTTAAGCACTAAAGCAGTGTTTCTTTTGAAATTATGTGATTCCGTACAATTTGTTGAGAAGGGATTTCCTCTGCAATCAAAAAATTTACATTATCTGCACACCAAAGGGTATGTGGTTAGAAATTCCTCAGAAACATCCAGAAGAATTCATGCATTTATCCCATTCTGCCTCTTTATTTGCCATGACAATGAGTACCCTCTGGCATTGTCCTAGAGCACTATATGGATCTGCAGACCGGACTTTGTCCCACACACAGTAACATGGGGGTATTAAAGTACTGCTCCTATGTAAAAGTAACTCTAAATTCTGGACTTGAGACATCTATGGTACCACAATACCCACTCACTAGAAAACAGCATTTCTGATTGAGGGGATACTTATAGAATGTCAGTCAGAAGCAAACTGCCAGTAAAAAAGCGTGGGAAACATGTGCACAGTTATTGCTCTTTCGAACCATGCTCCAGTTTCTTGTACACTGGCTCTCTCCATGTGCTTTCCACGACAATTGTGTTGGCAGTTGAATGAATCTTTGAGCTCAGATCCATCGTCTCATTTACGATTAAATTTGTAAAAAAGTTTTCTTGAGAATGACAGTGACAATATCAACTCTATGATACTCTGGGAAACTCATAAGCGTGTAATTAGGGGCTCCCCGATTTCTGGAGAAGTTATATAAATGCTCGCTAGCTCAGGCAGTGACATCTGAACTCGAACTTGCTAGAGATAAATTAAAAGAGCTATTGATGGGTAAGGTTAAAGCTTGACTAGTACATTGTAGAAGAGCCTATTATGAATACAATAGTAAACCCGGCAAGCTATTATCTAGAGTCCCCACTATAATGTTCTGCCTGCAAACAATCAAATCCAATCCAGCTTCGATTTGAATAATATTTGATTCAGTGTATAAAAAGCTCAGAAAATGCAACACCCTAGATATCCCAATTAGTGTTACCATGTGTGTCATATGAATAAATGTTCATATCTAGTTAAAGGAGAACTATGGGGTCAGTGTTTTTCCCCACAGTTCTCCTTAGGGTAACGGGAGGACACAAACTAGCGTCCTCCCGTTACCCTAAGCTCAGTATACCGCGAGCTACAGCCTGCGGTATACTGAGACGCCGCAGCCAAGTGCACTCTTCGCTGACCACAATGCCAATCCGCAGATCAGATGTACCTGCAGAGCTCTTTCTTATGCAGATCGGCAGAAATGTTTGCAACGTATGGGAATTAGATTTCTTGACACGCTGTGCCCTAAATGCGTTTTTGACTGTCCACACAAAGCTTCCTCAGTGGGGCGTGTTAGAGATCCAATATCTGAACCGGCCTTTTCATATTGAACCGGTATTTTGTCATTGGTTTCCTCCTCCCAATGATTAAACATTTTAACCCTTCAACTTCTTACACAGAGAGTAAGTAATCATTGGGAAAGAGCTTCAGGTTTAGATTAACCAAGAAGTTACACTCTATTCACATATAGCGTTTACGTTTCCGGTGCTGTTTACCGCTAGGAAGACCGCGTAGGAGGAAAATGCTAAAATTTTTAATCTGCACATATTTAATGCCCTGCTTCCTAGTACTTATATGTGGATCGCAACTGCGGAGTATGCATTTCTGTATGGAGGAATGGGGTTCAGTCGTGCAGCTCAGTCTCCAATGCCCTGTATTTGTAGAGGCTTAGAGGGAGCTGCTACACATCATAGCCCCGTATGAATATGGTAGTAGGTATCAACAGGTTACTTCTTATGCAGGCATCCCTGACTATGCGCAGCGTCAACGAAAAAAAGCACGGCAGTAAACCGAACCTGTATTGAGTAGGAAGAGGTGAGGTATAAGCAAATGCGAGTGTGGAGGTATTCCAACTCAACCACTACCGCTAGGGTTAATAGCAATTATGGTACAACTGACCACACCATGGAGTTTCACAGGAGTACGGCAACAACACAGTAATGCAGGTGAGTAGTATGAGTAGCTTGCACAACATATATATGGATTCTCAGGGTTATCAGCAATGGCAGTATCAAGCAGGTAAGTCAATAAGAATTATAGTTGGTGCATATAAGAATTTGTTAGGTGAGCTCAGCACAACACCATAATGAAAGTGAGTATCAGGTTTCCTTGCAGCACATATATGGAATCCCACAGGTATCAGCCTTAGCAGTATCAAGCAGGTAATTCAATAAGAGTTAAAGTTGATGCATGTAACACAATATCTGAGGTTCAGCACAGCACTTTTCAGCTAACCCCTGTTGGCAGGGATCTCAAGTCTCCCTGATGTTCAGGGAGTCTCCCTCTTTTGGACAGCAGCTCCCTGATGTCCACGAGAGAGGCATTTTCTCCCTGAAAGGTTTACTCTGAGTAAACCTTTCCGGTAAGATATCAGTGGGTAAAGTTTCAGAGTGAGGCTTGCCTCCTGGAGGAAGGTCATGTGATTTCTAGAGTAGCCTCAGAACGAGGCTTGGCTCTCGGAAGGAAGAAGCTACTTGCTGCACAGAGAGGGCGGACATAGACTACTATTGAGAGCAGGTACAGGCACTGCTGCAGGGTTGAGAGAGTGCTGTTAACCCTTTGTGGATAATATAGAATGAATGATATGTCCTGGTTGTCTAGTTGTAGAGAACATTTATTTCATTTGCTGCCCATAGCAACTAGTCAACTGTGTAGGGACTAATAAATTGTGACCTTTACACTGACAGATACTTGAATATCAATTCACAAATCTGATGTATATATAAATAGCACAAGGATGAAGATTTACCTCTGATGAAGAAGTGAAGACAGCGGTGAATTCATGTCTCACAGTTCAGCCTAAAACATTTTGTTCGGGCCACCCAGAGTGCGTTCCAGAGCGTTCGGCCTCTGGAACGCAAACCAGCCAGCTCCATGTGTTCAGGGTCGGGAGGGGGCATGGCGGTGCATTGAAGGCAATGGCACCACAGCCACACACCCCGCCCACAGTGCATTTGCCAACACCCGAACGCGTGGCACATTAGTGCCTGCGTTCCGGTCCAGTGCGATCTGAAAAAATGCTGCATGCACTATTTTTGCAGATCGCACTGGACCGGAACGCAGGCACTAATCTGCCACGTGTTTGGGTGCCGCGATCACACTGCAGACAGGGAGTGTGGCTGCGGTGCCATTGACTTCAAGGCACCACCATGCCCACACCCGCAGGGAGCTGGCTGATTTGCGTTCCAGAGGCTGAACGCACTCTTTGTGGTGTGAACCAGCCCTACATGAGGGAATACGAAAACTTGTTGACAGATGGATAAAGTGTATTGAAAAGCAAGATTATGTGGAAAAATTATGTATTTGTCTTTTCTAAAAGTTTACTAAATTCTATATCCAGAGTGCGGATGTTTTTTGACTCTCCCTCGTATAGAGGTAATCCCTTCCTTTTATCCAGGGCTACAGATTATGATACAAATACGACCACATAGATAACGATGATGTGAGCACATTGATAAACATCCCCCATTGTATTCAGTGAAGCTGATAACAATATACAGATCCCAATGGCTCAGTCAGGGACTTAGCTGTGTCTGAACGTATTGTTTATGGTATTAAAGTGCAACTAAAACCAAACATTGTTTCTAGTTTCGGACAGAGTGGAGGGGGGGATTAGAAAAGCTGTCAGGTTTTATTGCGGTCTGTGTCCTCATTGGACCTTTATCCATAAAAAAAAACAAAAAACGAAATATTGGGTTGCCATCAGAACAGGAATACACAGGAAATCTTCCAATTGGGACACTAGTTCTGATGACCCCAACCACCAGCGATTTCCCCCACATTGGAAGGATTTCCTCCCACTTCCTGTTGTGGCAATGGAATAGCAAGTGAAGGGAAATCTCACCAGTAAGACACAGATAGCAAAAAAAAACTGATGGGGATTTTAAACCTCCATTATTTTATCAAACTATTTTTTTTTTTTTTTTAAAAAAGGTATTGGCTTCACTTCTACTTTAATGTTTCTCTGCTTTCAGTGTGAACGAATAATGTATTTTTAGCTGAATACTCTCAGTAGTAAATTGTCACAGTGGTAGTGTCCCTGCTGTCACTGTGAGGCCCCATTACTTTCTATGAGGTAAAAGCAGAAGCAGTGTTTCACAAAACATACAGTCCGCTACTGTCTGTCCGCTCTCTGACACTGCCAATAAAGTTTTTTTGTGAGCGCCGCACGTTCGGAGGAAACGGGCCAATCAGAGAGAAGGAGCCGGAGAGTGGCCGCAAAACATGCTGGGAGGAAGCGGGCCAAACAGAGAGCAGGAGCTTCAGAGTGCGCGCGCAGCATGCTGGGAGGAAGTGGGCCAATCAGAGAGAAGGAGCTGGAGAGCGCGAGAAGAGCTGCGGAGGGCAGGTATGGAGGGAGACCGGGGCTGTGATATGAGGTAACCGGGAGACATGGCACCTGTGTTAGGGGAGAAGTACACGGTATAGCGAACCTTCATTGAGCGGAGTATTCTAACGCCCACCGCACTGGAAGCGACAGCCGGCTTCCTGTCTAGAAAGGCATGGTTGCCTCTTAAAGCGAACCTGTCATAGCTGACAAGTAGTACCTCTCTGATATATACAGGCAGACCGCACTCATTGGTCTTTCTATAATACTAGAGGCTCGTTCATACTGCATGCGGGCAGAAATACATGTGCTTTAGATGCAGGGCTATGCTCTTCTATACAGTCTATGCATATTACACCCAGCACTGTTATCAGTATTGAGGTATGGAGACTGACATTGCTGTCCTCAATGCATTTACATTTCACATATATTGGTGCAAGTTATTCCTGAGTCACAGAGCAGGAGTTCTGACTTCACTGGTTACATGCTTGTTCCGGGTCTCTGACTCAGAAAATGCTGAAGCTACTGATAGCCAGGTAGCTAGCATTTTCAGGTCATCCTCCATTTTGCAGGGTTATTAAACCATCTTGGGCATGGAGTTCACCACAGCTTCACAGGTTGCCTCTGGAGTCCTCTTCCATGACGACATCACGGAGCTAGTGAATGTTAGAGACCTTGTGCACCTCCACCTTCCGTTTGAGGATGCTCCCCATTCACACCCGAGACCTTGTAACACTAACGAGTCACATGACACCGGGGAGGGAAAATGGCTAATTGGACCCAATTTGGACATTTCCACTTAGGGGTGTACTCACTTTTGTTGCCAGTGGTTTAGATATTAAAGGCTGTGTGTTGAGTTATTTTGAGGGGACAGCAAATATACACTGATATAGAAGCTGTACACTCACTATTTTACATTGTAGCAAAGTGTCATTTCTTCCGTGTCGTCGCATGAAATGATATAATAAAATATTTACAAAAATGTGAAGTTTTACTTCACTGGAAGTTGCTGCATTGGGTCTGGCAGTTGTGCCCGCACCATCTTTCCCACTGAGCAAGCAGATTCCCGCACAGGTCCCGGGGGAGCAGCACAAACGTAAACTCCCTCATTTGTTTGTGCGGCTATTATGTTTGTGGAGCCACCGCAGCTGCTGCTGTCTGTCATCCATAAAACCAGCTGTGATGTGTATATTGTGTTTTTCTTCTTGGCTATAGAACAAACAATGATAGATGCCAGTTACTTTGGTCACTTTCAAATGATTTAGTGCAATTTGTGGGTTCTGTTTTTTCATGGAAGGGTACAGACAAATTTGCCCACGTCTTTATATAAATGTACTTCAGGGACTAGTATTCACTTCCAGCTTTATCACCGCCTGAACCTGTTCTGCATGTACTAACTTAATACATGTTACAGATCTTCCCTCAAAATGGACGGCGAGGGGTTTGGAGAGCTCCTGCAGCAGGCAGAACAGTTGGCTGCAGAGACAGAAGGAATCACAGAGCTGCCTCATGTGGAAAGAAACCTTCAGGAAATCCAGCAGGCTGGAGAGAGGCTCCGATCCAGGACTATGACCCGTACTTCCCAGGAGTCAGCCAGTGTTAAAGCGTAAGAACCTTCTTAATTCTAGCCTACATTCAGCAGATCACTTCTCTACAGCAGAAATGAATTTGTAATATGAGTGATGTCTTCATGCTAAGGAGGAAAAGGGGATTGAGAGATTTTTGTTTACACGTGATGTTGTGATATTAAATGGCTCAAGTTTTGATTATATCCCCTCTTCAGGTCAGTTTTGCTGGGCTCCAGAGGGTTGGACATCTCCCACATATCCCAGAGACTAGAGAGTCTCAGCGCAGTCACAACATTTGAACCTCTTGAGCCAGTGAAGGACACAGATATCCAGGTGAGTGTGCCTATATATGTCTGATCTCACTGTGTGAGGTTGTGTGTATTTGAGCAGGCTCTTGTGTTTTTTTTTTTGCAAAAGATTAAATATAGTTTTTGGTCATGAAACTTAAAGTGACAGTAAACTCAGGAGTTATATCTTAAAATACATTCAAGTACCTTAACCATGAACAAAAATGTATCTTATTTGTATATCACTCAGCTGTAGATCCTCAAATCATCTCTGAATTGGTGCTGATACTGTCCTTCCCTCTGGAGGGTGGCTACTTTTGTTCCCCATGGTCCCTGTGTGTGTTGGAAAGTAGCCACCACTCCAAGCTCACTCCCGTGATGGACTACAATCTCACATTAAGGTATCTAATTTGTATTGAGATTGGATTCCATCACAGGACTGAGCTTGGAGCGGTGACTACTTTACATCATACACAGGAACATTGGGGAACAATAGTAGCCACCTTTCAAACGGAAGGACAGTGTCAGCACCAATTCAGAGATGATTTGAGGATCTACAGCTGAGTGATACACAAATAAGATCAATTTTTGTTAATAGGGTACCTGAATGTATTTGTAAGATTTACCTCCTAAGTTTTTAATGTTATCTCAGATATTGGAATATTGGTACATGTAATGTCCCTATAAGCAACCCTGTAGCTCACATCCAACTGGAATTACACATTACCTCTGAAACAGAGTTGGACAAATCATTATGGAATTCCCCCCAGTCTTTCCAATCCAGGTGCCAGTTTTTTGTTTTGTCTTTAGGAGTCCACTCCATTGACAACAACTAGAGAGAACCTCAAAAGTTAGACAGTTTTGGCTACAGAATATATACTGTGACTACTGACATAGGGGTTAGCGGAGGGATCTGGAGATTGATACTCCTGAAAGTGCAGTACCTGAATTATAACTAAAGGCAAAGCTTTTTTTATTTGGACAGAGTGGTGAGAGGTTTAGAACCATTGTTTTTTTATTTATGTCTGTGTTTAGGGCTGCAACCAACTAATTGATGATAATAGTCGTCAACTATTCTCTTTATCGATCAGTTGGTTGGATCCCCTAGCTCTCCACTCCACACTGGGG
Source organism: Nanorana parkeri (assembly GCF_000935625.1). NCBI lineage: Eukaryota > Metazoa > Chordata > Amphibia > Anura > Dicroglossidae > Nanorana > Nanorana parkeri. The sequence goes on from NW_017306463.1 coordinate 739,452, forward strand.
GGAGGGCACAGCAAGCAGTGGGCGGGTGCAATAGCCAGCCTGCTATTGCAGTTTGAAATGGCCAATAGCAGGTGGCTATTGCACCATCCCGCTACCTGCTGTATTTACATTTAGTTGCCGTCTGCGGAGTCTTGCCACTGACAGCTGTCATTCCCTGGTTGAAGCTATTCAAGCACCATATGCTTACAATACAATTATTAACATTTTTTTTAAAATAAAAGGTGGGAACAAAGTAATTTTCGGTTTGGGCCTGACAAATTCTGCTGCAGGAGGTGCGTTGCAGTGCCATTCATTTCAATGACACCCCAAATGTGCCTCCCACCCACAGGGTGATCGCCCGCACTGGAATGCACAGTACCACAATGCTGTGTGTTCCCGTGCAGTGCTTTTGCAAAAAAATTGTACATGCAGTTCTACTCTGAAGTAATGTTTTTAATTGTCTTTTATCCGATTAATCGAAAAAATATTCGACCAACGAATCGATTTTATAAAAATAATCATTAGTTGCAGCCCTATCTGTGTTCCCGTTGTTCTGATTACCAAGTCACCAGGAATGAATATCTTTTAATTTTGAGTTGCCACCAGAACAGGAATTGAGGGGGAATCTTCCAATGGGGGAAACTTGTTCCTTTTACAGCTGTCTAATCGGGGATCTCTCTAACATTGGAAGGCTATCCTCTCGCTTCCTGTTAGGTCTACAGGATGGGAAGTGAGATCCCATGATGGAAAAAACACTGACCTCCCCCCTACTCTATCCAAAATGAAAAAACAAGATTTGTAATTTCTTGTTTCTGTTTCAGGGATTCCTAAAGAATGAAAAAGACAATGCACTGTTTGCGGCAATAGAGGAATCTAGGAGAAAAGTGAGTTTGTCTCTGGAACAGGAGCCTTAATTCCTTAGCAGTAGAATTGTTGGAGTTTTCATTAGCTTTAGAGTATGTTTTAGAGAACTTGTATAGAACTGACGTGAGATACATCTGCTTGTACTGTAGACGTTTGCCATGGCAGAGGAGTACCACAGGGAGTCTATGCTTGTTGAGTGGGAACAGGTGAAACAGAGGATCCTCCACACACTGCTTGCATCTGGAGAGGATGATTTGGGCTTCTCCCAGGAAGCAGAGGTTTGTCACCTCCCTGTCAACTCAGTAGTTCCTGTCCACACATTATTGAAATATACATGTAACTTTGTGTCTTTCTTGTCTCCATAGACTAGTTACATCAGTGAGCTTGGACCTCCCGGCCGCAGTTCTCTCGATAGTGTAGAAATGGCTTATGCACGACAGGTAAGCAGAACTGTACCATATTGAAAAGGATTGTTTCTTACAAACCGGTTCTATTTATCAGGATGAAAAATAAACTGAACTTGGACATAGATGTGTAGAGCACATACACAATCAAGAGTGTGTAGAGATGTCTTGGGCTGGCTTTGAGTAGGCAGATCAGTCTTACCTTATAGGTTAACAGTTCTGGCTGTGTTTTGGATCAGATTGCACCAGACCAGGCTCTACATGGGACTCTGGACGCCTGAAAACCAAAAACCGTTTTGTAAATACTAGTGACAGACTGGATCATAAAGGTATTTTTATTTATCTTACCCATGGTTCCGCTTTGAAAGGTCATTATGACAGCAGGGCAACCAGTGTTGCCAGAGATCAACAGTGGGAGCCTGTGTATTTTTGTTGTGACAGATTTCCTTTACATCCTTGGTTCCCAACTTGTGGGTCGCGACCCCGTGTTCAGTGGGTCGCTGTGTGCCTTCCACTTTTCTAGGTGAGTGGCTCCTCAGCCTATTCCTAGTGCTAGACAGTCAGTTTTTGCACCAAGCAGCATTCAAAATATGCTGCCCTGCGCCGAGTCTCAGCTTGAGGTGGGGTGGGTTGGGGCTATGGCCGTGAGGGAGTTCCATCCATACGTGCATTGCTTATAGCTCCCTCATGTGTCCTGAAGAGGAGCCTGGACCAAAGTGACATCACATTTTGGCGGCACCTCTACAGGGCGTGCAAGGGAGCTGTACAAGCAATGCACATATGGATGGAGCTCCGTCACAGCACACCAGCCCACACTGGACCCCAGCCTGACGATCCACTCCAGTTCTCGTAAATAAATATATATTTTTGGGGAGTGTGCATGTGTGTGAGATTGTGTATGTGACTGTGTGTGTGTCTGTCAGTGTTTTTGAGGGCCCCTTCACACTAGTACAGTGCGTTACCCAATGCGATTAAGGCACTACATCACGCAATCACACCTACTGTGCATTCTGGTGTGGGAGGTGCATTGTGTTGCCAGTCATTTGAATGGCACCCCAACGCACTTCCCACCCACAGTTCGATCGCCCACACCGTAACGTGGTACTGCAATGCCGTGCGTTCCATTGCAGTGCGATTTGGGTCGCGACCAAATGACCAAGGACAATGGTGGGTCCTGAGTTTACACAGTTTGAGAACCACTGCTTTACAGCACACATGCCATTAAATAAATATGTGGCCTGCCATTGCTTGCCTCTGTCTAAAAATGCTAACTGCTAGGCATTTTCTGACTTGACTTATGGCATGCATTCAGCACATAAGAGAGAGGCAGGATTCCATATGTCTATACTTGTTCAGGGTCAGAGACTTGAAAATTATTGAAGCCAAAGCTTCAGCCAAGACTGCCCAGGCATCTGCCATTCTCAGCAAGGGACTCCATAATGACAACCTACACATTTTTAAGGGCTTTTAACTACAAAGAACCACATCACCTATGCATGCTTGTATATGACTGGTCCTGTGGTTTTTGTTATTTTTTCTTATACATAATGGTAGCCAGTGTGACTTTACATAATTGGTGGTGTAAGTCTGTTTTGTTTTTTTGCTTCCTGCAGATTTATGCGTACAATGAGAAGGTTGTGAGTGGAAACCTACAGCCCAGTCTGGTGGATCTGTTTACGGCTGTTGCTGAGAAACTAGATGACAAGGTAAGAACTGAATAGAGAATCTTCACATTAAAGTCAAGGACTGTACTATATGGAGCATAATTCACCTTACTTAGTGGCCTATAAGGATTGCAGTAACTATATAAAGCTGAAAATGATAGGTTGAGCGCTTTTATACACATCATGAATTGACTTCCCAAACAACTACTAAATTGCTGAAGGTAGTGTATTGCTCACATGTACTGCATGTGCGATCAGCTATTACAGCAGCCATTTAGCGCTTGAGGGCTAGTTCACACCAGCCTTGGTGCATTCTGGCCGGATGCCATTGGATCGCATTCAGGCCAGCTGACTTTGCTTTGGGGCGTGGCGGTGCATTGAACTAAATGGCACTGTAGCCACACCCTCCGGCCGCAATGCGATTGGCCGCACGGGAACGCAAGGCACATCAATGTCTAATTTCTGTTGCCACATGATTAGTCTTGGTGTCAAAGAAAGCAAACCTGGGAGAAAGCAGTCAGCCGGTCATATGGGCACAAACTAAGATTACAGGTGGGGGGGATCAGTGTACAGATTACAATTGTAAATGGCTTGTGTAGCATTTATATAGTTATGACATCTTATTTTCACAAGTGATTTTTAGGCCTCATTCGCACGAGAGACGGCCGGCATGTACAGCTTTGTGCTGCGTGCATGGCAGTATCAGGCAGCTCTCGAGAAGGGCAGGTGCTACGTGTGATTTAGTATGCAGCCCCTGTCCTTCTCTATAGGAGTATGCGGCCGTACGCTCACCTGCCCTGCACGTCCGTACAGGTGCGGCTGTCCGTACTTTTACGCTGAAAGGATGGATCCTGTCTGCGTCTGAGCCGGGACAACCGCACCATACGGACCTGCACTTGGGGTGAGCGTAGGGCAGCGTACGGCCACGTAGTCCCATAGAGAAGGACGGGCTGCGTACTAATCACTAATTATGTAAATAGCCTTACTAATGTTCTTACCTCATTCTTGAAAAATTGTCACTCCTGGTTTCTCTGGGTCACCCTACAGAATGTATCTGATGTTTGGTTGATGGTGAAGCAGATGACAGATGTCCTGCTGGTTCCTGCCACAGATGCACTGAAAAGTCGTTGCTCAGTCCAGATGCAGACAGAATTTGTAAGGCAGGCACTGAAATTCTTAGAGGACAGGTAAATTGTGTTTTTGTTGTTTTTGATGTTTTTTTTAATAAGCCACCTAGTACAATGGTCTCTACTATAGAAATATGTCTTCGCTAGCTCTGATTTAAGCTTTAATACAGCCTGTGATCAGCATCAGCCATACTAAAATGATTTGTTAATGAGGTTTACTATGCTTTCATTTTGTTTGCCAGAGATATATTAGGTGCTGTTTTGATGAGTGACTTTTGTTTTTAAGAAAATCCATACCAAAAGATTAATACAGATAACCTTGCTGGTCTTAGATAAATCTAAATCCTAAGCTTTCTGTTTTTGCTTGGGTAGAGTGGGGAAGGGTTTAAACCTCCTGCCAGGCTTTTATTGTTGCCTTTGCCCCTGGCGGGCAGATTCACCCAATTTATTAGTTTTTGTGAGGAAAATGCCAACATTTAGACTTTTCACAAGCTATATAAATACCAATAATTAAATAAATATGGAAATTGTCCAATAGGGAAGCTTGTGGAGGTGACAACTGTAAAAGCATTTCCTACACTTTGGAGGGATTTAGTCACGCTCCCTGTTGTGTCCGAACAGGAAATTAAGGAAAATCACATCAATTGGACATAGTCAACAAAAGGTTTTAGGGTTTTCACTCTGTTTCGTTTAACCCCTTCATGACTGAGGCCTTTTTTTCATTTTTTATTATATTCCACATTTTAGGCCTGAAAATTACTTAAAACCCCCACACATTATATATTTTCTGAATGCCAAGACCCTAAAATTCCACAGAAGACACTTTAAAAGCCCCCACAGGTCATCAATTTAGAGATACCTCAAAATGCTGGCCCTAGAATTATTGCTCTCACTCCGGCGTGCGCGGCGATACCCAACATGTGTAGCGTGTTCGTCGCTTTCATACGTAGGCGCACCCGATGCGTGTTTACGTGGCGACACGGGGGTGGGGGACTTTTAAAAATGTTTTATTATTATTAGATTTATTTATTTTGATTTTAATTTTTAAAACTGTTTTTTTTTTACTTCACTTTGACTGCTATCACATGGGGGGGCTTACAAGCCCCCCCATGTGATAGCAGATGGTGGTGACAGGTACCCTTTAAGGTGATGCTGGGGGTCCAAAAGACCCCCAGTGTCACCTTTACACTGGAAATAAGCTATTGAAGTGCAGATCGCACATCAATAGCTTATAGCTGGGCTGCAGGAGCCCAGAACTGACAGCCCAGGGACCGGAAGTGATGCAATCTGCATCGCTCCCGGTCCTATGGAACGGGGAGGGGATCGATGAACGGAAGTTCGTTGACCTCCTCCCCAGCTCCCTGCGGACACCAAGGACGCCGGTCCCGGGCCAGTAGGAGGGGCAATGGAGCCCGGGAAGCACGGCGGCGGTGTCCGGCGGGGGGGCGGCCCCTTCTTCGGGACACAGAAGCGATCTGGCGACAGGTAAGTCGCCAGGATCGCTTCTGTTGTAAAGCCGACAGTCGGCTCTACAAGTTTAAACAGACTCCCGGCGGCAAAAGTTGCCGGGAGTCTGTTTAAACAGCCCCGATGCTGGCGACGTACACTGTACGTCGTCAGTCACGAAGGGGTTAAAGCAATCCGTATGCGACACTAAACTAAGAAAAAAAGGTTTTTGCTTTACATTTATTAATCGTAAACAAGTTTGTTTAGTGATCTTCTGCTGTATATAATGGTCCAACCCCCCTCCCTTCCTTCTAGGTACATCCTGATGTGTTACTCACTTTCCTTCCTCCCCATTTCAACGTTCTTCAATGTGCGTCCCTCTGCTGGACGCCTGGAAAACAGCTCATCCATAGGTGTGATTGTAGCTGTGGTTCGCAGACACACCTGGAAGGTGGACAGTGAGAACTGATCACTAGAAAGGTTGTATGGCATCAGCAGGGCTGCAGAGTGAAGATCGCTGGAATGGGAAGCAAGGTATTAAACACAGCAGGTTATACTAAGGGGTAGTGTGGACCATTGTATGCAGATCCTTTTACTTTTGATTCACTGCCAGAGGACAAGCATAAGGAGTTCTTACCTCATTTGTAGTTTGGCAGCCAGCTTTTTCTAAAGGAGTTCATCAGTGGCATCCTTGGTCGGTGTTGTACTACTGCTCATCTCTGTTTTGTGTGCTTTTTGTTCAGTTATCGGGACTACACTATGAAGAGTGTGTATGCTAACCTACAGCAGGCTCAGCTTGGAGGAATTCCTTCCACCTTCAATCTAGTGCGAAGCTTCCTTAATATCAGACTGCCAGCTCCAATACCTGGGCTGCAGGTGGGTAAACCACATGGACTATGAATTGCTTATGCTGTGATGTGTCTGTACAAAGAATTATTCTCATTCTCTTCTCATGTCTCCAGGATGGCGAGCTGGAGGGTTATCCAGTTTGGGCGCTCATCTACTACTGCTTGCGCTGTGGTGATATCTCAGCTGCTCAGCAGGTGGTGAACAGATTGCAGCATCAGCTGGGAGAATTCAAGAACTGGTTCCAGGAATACGTACACAACGACCGAAGGTAATGTACTATAGCTGTCAGCCTTGTGCTATATTTCTGACAGTGATTGGAATCTTGGGGTTTTCTTTGTAAAATGGAAGTATTGTTACTTACTAGTTTTATGATCCACGTATTAGCAGATGCCTTTTTTCATTAAAATTAGGGATGCACCGATACTTTTATCGTTGCAGAGTATTTGGGGCGAGTACTCATACTCGCCCAAATGCTCCGATGCCTAGCCCAATACTCCCGGTATCGGGAAGCCGGGTAGTGAGTTATTACACGCTGCCCGGCTTCCTGATTGGCTGGGAAGCCAGCTCCATGCTCCCTCGTCACTTGTGAAGAGCTAGCATGGAGCCAGCTTCCTGGCCAATCAGGAACCCGAGCAGCGTGTAATAACTCGCTGCCCGGCTTCCTGATTGGTCAGGAAGCTGGCCAACCAGGAATCCGGGCGCCGTGCAATGGTGCGGCGCCCAGCTTTCTGATTGGCCAGGAAGCCGGCTTCATGCTCCCACGTCACCTCATGACAAGGGAGCATGGAGACGGCTCCCGACCAATCAGGAAGCTGGGCTCCACGTCATTACACGGCGCCTGGCTTCCTGATTGGCCAGAAAGCCGGCTCCATGCTTTCTAGTCACCTAGTGACGACTAGAGACTGCTAATCGGGAAGCCGGGTAGCGAGTCTTTACATGCTGCCCGATATGGGTATTCGGTATCAGCGAGTACCAAAAAAATATATCGGTACTCGATACCGAAAAACCGGGTGCATCCCTAATTAAAATCAATAAATAAATCATAAAAATACTTGTTACAATGTGGTTTGCATACCACATAAACATACTTTGACGCACTATACACTGTTGATTTCATTGGGAAATGCATGACATAAAAACAGACAATTGTAAGTAGGCTCCTACAGCTGAGGCTTTTTACCTCTTCTGTTTCCGGGATGAAAATGGTTCTGGAAGAAAGTAAACATGTGAGGATAGGATCACTTAAAGTGAAAGATTTACCAGAAGTTTTTCATTTTCTAGGTTACTCCCAGGGACAGAAAACAAACTTCGTCTCCATTACAGAAGAGCTGTAAGGTCGAGTACGGACCCTTATAAGAGGGCAGTGTACTGTTTAATTGGCAGATGTGATATTGCAGATAATCATAGTGAGGTAGCAGATAAAACAGAAGACTACTTATGGGTGAAGGTGAGTGACTGCAGCTTTTTTTTCTCTTTTATTTTCATTAAAGTGTGCATATGTGATTGATCAGTGGCTAGATTTAAGATTTTACAGGTGGAATAATCATATATTTAAAACTTAGAAGAGCAAAGCAACACAATTTCTTTAACCCCCCCCCTTCTCAGCAAAACATAGTCACCTCTTCTTTGCTCATCGGCTACTCCAGTCACCAAGATCAATAAGAATACCTGTTAATTCTAGGTATGGACAAGTATGGCAGTGCTAATGTTTGGTGATTGGTTAAGCTCTATCACATGGTGTATAGGGAGTCCTCAGTCCTGTGTAAGTTTTACATAGGTCTGTTTTTCTTCACTTCTGGTGGCTGAAATGTCCGGCAGGGTAGTGACAAAAAGCTTTATATTGTTGCAAAGTATGTATAGCTGGCCAAGGGGACATTAAAGCGAACCTGTTGCTATACTTTTCATGAACAAAGTACATGTTCACTTAACCCCTTCATGACTGAGGCCTTTTTTTCATTTTTTGTACCCATGTTATATTCCACATTTTAGGCCTGAAAATTACTTAAAACCCCCCAACATTATATATTTTCTGAATGCCAAGACCCTATAGAATAAAATGGTGGTAGTTGCAAATTTTTATGTTGCGCAATATTAGCGCAACTCCTTATTAAACCCCAATATTTAGTGAAAGATTTAATTAAATGCCCCAAAACACAACAAAATACACATTTTGTTTAATGAAATATAAAAGATGAGGTTACAACGAGTAAAACGATACCGAACATGCCCAGGTTACAAATTGCGTGCATCTGTAAAACGGCGAAAAACCCCAGTACCCCAAAAAGTCCATAGAAGACGCTTTAAAAGCCCCCACAGGTCATCAATTTAGAGATACCCCAAAATACTGGCCCTAGAATTATTGCTCTCACTCCGGCGTGCGCGGCGATACCCAACATGTGTAGCGCGTTCATCGTTTTCATACGTAGGCGCACCCGACGCGTGTTTGCGGAGGGGGCGGGGGACTTTTAAAAAATGTTTTTATTATTATTAGAAGTTAAAGCGAAAACAAGCCAGCTTTATAAGGAGATCAGCAGAGATTAAAATAAAATTGAACACATTTTCCCAGCTGCCTGGTACAGGTTTTGACGGTTGCCTTACTGCCCTTTGCCTCTCTAAGAAGAGTATTTTCATATAAGGCCTCAGCTGATCTGCTGGCAGCAGGCAGAGTATAATGTTAAAGGGAATAGCTGTGTACAGCTATTTTATCGGTACTCGCCGATACCGAAAGCCCATTAAAGGAAGCCTGGTGGTGTGTAATGACTTGCCACCCGGCTTCCCGATGAGCACAGAAGCCAGCTCCACGCTCCCTTGTCACCAGGTGACTAGGAAGTGTGGAGCCGGCTTTCTGGCCAACCAGGAGGCCGGGGGCGGGTATTGACTCGCCGTCCGTCTTCCTGATTTGCCAGCTTCCCGACCAATCGGGAAGCCGGGCAGCAAGTCATTACACGGCGCCCGGCTTCCTTATTGGTCACGATGCCGGCTCCATCCAAGTGACGAGGGAGCATGGAGTCGGCTTCCCGGCCAATCAGGAAGCCAGGCAGCATGTAATGAATCTCTGCCCGGCTTCCTAAAACTGGAAGTTCAGGTATCCGGCTAGGCATCTGGTAACATCGGAGTACTCGTCCAAATACTCGGTATCGGCACCAATATCGATACTAGTATCGGTATATCCCTAATAATTTTATTTACCACTGTTTTAGAATGGGTAACTCCCTAAATGTGTTTCTGTAAACTATATATCGGAGAGAATAAAAAGAATGTTTATACAATAAATATTTCACAAAATAACAACATATTTGCAAATGTAATATTACTATGGATTATTAATACAAGCAGTCTGCACATTCTCTTCATCAAGAGGTTCACAAGATTGTGTTGAGCTGTAGTTATTACCTGTATACTCGAAGTAGTAGATATTGTATGCAGTATTTCCTTTATCTGATCAATCACTTTATTTTATATAGTTGAATCAAATTTGCTTTGATGATGACCCCAGCAGCTCAGCTCAAGACAGACTGACATTACCACAATTTCAGAAGCAGCTTCTTGAAGATTATGGTACATAATACAAATACTGCATATTATATAGCCCACCTTTTTTTTGGTTATGGAACAGGTTACATTTCTTATTTCTTGTTTCCCAGGTGAGTCTCACTTTGCTGTGAACCAGCAGCCATTCCTGTATTTTCAAGTTCTTTTCCTGACTGCTCAGTTTGAAGCTGCCATTGCCTACTTGTTTCGCATGGAACGGACCCGGTGCCATGCTGTGCATGTCGCATTGGCTCTCTATGAACTCCGACTACTACTAAAATCATCTGGACAGAGTGCACAATTATGTAAGTACTCCCAATGTCATGTCTGATAACTAAGAGAAAGGTCCTCTTTATTAATAAAAAATAACAACCACCTTCTGTCTGTTTCTGTGGTTTCTGCACCCATTTTGGCTGTAAGAGCTGTCCATCCATCATTGCACAGTTTGTTGCCTGGATAAATTGTTACTATTCTAACTGGCAGTGAGAAACATGGCGTAACAATGCAATTCAGTGGCTGATGTTTGTTTTATCATGTCTATTTATCATGTTTTATCTGTGTCCTCTAATAGCAGGTTATAGTCTGGTACACTCTCACCACTAGGTGGCAGGAAAACTTAGATCTCCCATATCTGTTTTATATATAAAAGACAATGGTCTTAAATTATATAGCTAATAACATTTTACAAATTCTGGCTTAAGTATTTTACTTTGTGATTATTTGACCTCTACTTTGGGATATGTAGGGGGTATGTATATTGGAATCTGGAGGTGATCTGCAGATGAACACATGGCAGAGTGAAGTGATTGCTTGTATACATTTTATAGCCCACAGACTGAAAAGAGAAGAAAAAAGGGAAAGGAGCATGACTGCCTGGCACAAAATGCGTGGATAGGAAATGCTCAAGGACAAATGGTGAATCAAGGTGAATAAATGTGAGAAGGTGGAGGTGATGTTTGACACTTACATGTGATGGAGAACATCACCTCCACCATCTCGCATTTATTCACCTTGACTCACCATTTGTCCTTGAACATTTCGTATCCACGCATTTTGAGCCAGGTAGTCGTGCTCCTTTTACCTTTTTTCCTTCTCTGTTCAGTTTCATACAGTTAGACACCCTGGTCTAACAAAAAAAGGAGCCGCATAGCGGCCACAACATACCACACAACCACAGGAGTGCGCTAACCAGTCTTAGATTCAACTTTCTATAGCCCACAGATAGATACTTGGAAATCAGAAATGCCATCCCCATTAAATAAAGAATAGAAGCATGAGGCTAATTACACTGTCTATTTACAGAAATTAGTTTGGCAATGTTGGGCTAATCCAGTTTAATTTGAGTGGATTTAGGGTGTAAGAGTAAATACACCAGGTCATGACTAACGGGAACCAACAAAAGGGTGGATTATTAGGTATGTAAGATGTGCTGTTTTGTGATGCTGTACTGATGACATTCAATTCTCTTCTTCAAAGTTAAAATCCCTGTGTCTTTTTAAGCAGCAGAAGACCTTTTTATAGCAGTTTATTGAAGCGTTATTAATTGTTCGTATATACTATACTAGTTTATGTATTAGCTAGGCCCCGTTAACACCAGGGCGGTTCGGCCGCTATGAACGATCCCACACATTGCTATGGGGACTGTTCATGCGACTGCGCAATTCGAACCGCCTCCCACACAAATTGCTCCCTGACCCTTTTTTTGCCGCGCTGATCAGTGCGGTTTTCATACGGCTTTCAATGAAAACGCGCTTTTTTGGGCATTTTTAATTGCGTTTCAACACCCAAAACCGCCCTTTTAAAATCTGTGCGGAAACCGCTCTTGTCTGCAACCGCCCTGGTGTGAACGGGGACTTAAAGCGAACAGTATGAGGATCATTATGGAAGTTCTTTTAATACATATCATCTTTGTCAGCTGGCCTCAGATCAGTTTGTATGATGCTTTTTTTTTTTTTTTTTCAATAAAACTGATTTAAGGAAAACACTTTTATTCTTGCACCCTTTCCTTACATCCTCCAAGCATCGTCTATTCCCCCCCCCCTAAAAATGAGCTGTGTTGCAAATTTCGGTCTGTTTTTTTGCAGTTTAGTTTTGAGATGAATGTTGTTGCTGCAGAATCTGTACACTAGAAACATGACTCATGGCAGCTAGCGGCCATTATCCCTGTTATTTTAATTTGGTGCACGTATACCTAAAGGACCTTTTTTGATTTTTGTAGAATATCATATAACCAGGTCTGATATATAGATGAACCATAATTTGTAAAGCATATTTTTTTTTTTTGTAATATTGTTGCGTTTGTAGTATTATGCTGAGTAACTGTATTTTATAATGTTTATCTGTTTGTTTCTGTGTAGTGAGTCAGGAAGCTGGGGACCCTGTTGGCATTCGCCGCCTAAATTTTATCCGCCTCCTCATGTTGTACACTCGGAAGTTTGAACCTACTGACCCACGAGAAGCATTACAGTACTTTTACTTTCTCAGGTAAACAGAATAACTTTAATTCAGGCTAGAAAGGCCTATGAGTCCTATTTTGTCCTGGTTAACATTGTCACTGGCACAGAGTGTGACGGCAAATCCAACATTTTACATTTGTCACCGGAACATGAATCTTCCACTCGGAGGGCTCCCTTTCTGTTGGCCACTATCTGTGAGGGCTTTGGTGAGATTTCCCTTCTTTTGTGCCTCTGGTACTGGAAATGAGGGGAAATCTTCCTAGCGGGACACAAACAAAGAAAATAGCCTGACTTGGATACTCTCTATTCTCTATTCAAAATGGGGAAAAAGCCTTTGGCTGGAGATTTACTTTAAAGTAAACATTATTTTATTGTGACTATTTTCAGTGTTCAGTACTGTCCTTCAGCTCATTATTATTAATAGATCAATACAGATTGCGTGATATCTTGACCTGTCTTTACCGATCAGTTGCTCCAAAATGCAGGGTGTTGGGAAAGGTTATGCCTATAGCTGTCTGAATACCTCTGCTGAAACTCACTTGTGTTAGAATGTCTTGTAAATGTGATGGGTCCAGACTAGGAATGCACCGACACCAAGTACAGATACTTTTCCAGCTTCAAGACTAGACTAGAGAAAAATTCATAAGTTAGGAGGCAGCTGTCATTTGTAAGGAGCACACGGAGCTCCTGGGATTTGTACATCTCTGTTTTAATGTATGTTTTTGTTTTTATAAACATATATAAAGGGATGCACTGATACCATTTTTACAAGTACTGATACTTGCCCAAATACTCAGAGATACAAATACTGATACGTTTTTGTTGTCATGTGAGAGTTTTTCTAAAACAATACAGACTAATGATTTCAGGACAGTGGTGGAGCTCCAGAACCAGGTCCCAGCTGCTACAGCTGCAACCCTGGTAGTTCTCATGAAAATGCCAGTTATGGGCACTGGTATCGGTGCATCCCTAGTCCAGAGCTCTCAAAGCCCTTCGTTATATTCTCATCCATTGTGTATACTTTACACAAGAATAAGGGATCAATGTCTGTGGACTGGCTTTTATTTTGATAAGTGAATTGATATCTTTTAGGAATGAGAAGAACATTCAAGACAAGAACATGTTCCTGAGATGTGTCAGCGAACTGGTGATCGAGAGCCGAGAGGTACCCACATTCCCTATTATAACAAGTCTCACTGTAATTTTACTTATTGTAGCAAATGTCTAAATTATTTTTGCTTTGTGTTGCAGTTTGACATGCTTCTGGGAAAACTAGAAAACGATGGCACAAGAAAGGTAATTTACTGCGTAAGCCTGACCTCATTGAGGCTTTTAAACAATGCACCTCCAAACAACACCATATATTTTTTAATGTGTTTGAATTTCCTTTCGCATAGATTAACTGTTGGCTTCTCATACGATCTACTTAGCCTAAGGAAAGTCCCCTAGTGCCTCTGGCACATTCGTGCAACTTGTTTAGTTATGTACTGCAGCTTAGGCTGGTGAGACTAGCACATTGCTTGGCACATGTATTTTGTTATAAACATGTCAACATGAAGAGTGTATAAGGGCTTTTAAAGATTCTGCATTAGGTTATTATTTGAATAATGTTTTCTCTTATTGACAGCCGGGTGCAATTGATAAATTTACAAGAGACACAAAACCAATTATTAGTGAAGTGGCATCTGTGGCAGAACAGAAGGGCTTGTTCGAGGAAGCAGCTAAACTTTATGAATTGGCCAAGGTAATGTGTGCGCATTTATTTTGTAATGCATGAATAAATGATTAAGTAAATTAAATGTCTACTTTTGAAGGATAATTCTAAGAGAAATCTTTTTTTTTTTTTTTTTGCAAGAAATGAAAATGCTATTTTCCTGTGGCCCATCCCTGTACTCTTAACATGAGAGTTAACATCTCCCACAATCCCCTTTATTATACAGCTGTGCCCCTATTTCTCTTTTGTTTGCCGTGCTTTGTGGATTGACACCTGATGATCGTATAAGTATACAAAGGTTCAATGAAGAATCAATGGGGGGGGAATTTATAAAAACTGGAGCCCATGGAAACCAATCAGCTTCTCTCTCCAATTTGTTCAGTTAAATTTTTTTTTAAATGAAAGAGAGAAGCTGATTGGTTGCCATGCACAGCTGCTCCAGATTTTGTCTCCTCTAGTTTTGATAAATTCCCCTCAATGTTCCTAACATATGCAGCATGCTGTATTTTAGTGTGAATGGGCCCTCAAAGAGCCACTTACTAGTGTTTAAGAAACAAGGATTGTGGGAAATTGTTTGAAAGACAAAAAGCCATTTTTTATTAAAGCTATAAAAACATTTTGCATGGGTGTTTAATCATCAACAAAACTGAAGTTAGAATTTGTGGTTCTTAATAGGAAAACTGTTAACCCAGTTATCTAGATTGCCGTTTTTTTTTTTTCTTTCTCTAGAATCCAGACAAAGTTTTGGAACTAACAAACAAGTTGTTGAGTCCCGTGGTTGCCCAAATTGGCACCCCACAGTCCAACAGAGAGCGCCTGAAAAACATGGCTTTCTCTATTGCTGAGAGGTATGGATCTATACCTTTTTGTATGTGTGTTTTTGTCTTGTTACGTTATAAGATTTATTTAGATCTTTTCAAAGCGCAATAACAAGCATTAGATAGTTAAATTCAAACTTTTATCCCCAAAGGGCAACCTTCCTTAATCTGTTTACCCCAGAGAAGCCCTTGAAATAAATTTTAGGTCTCGTTGAACCCCTGCTATATGCAGTTCATTGGTGATCAGTAGGATAAAATATCCCTTACATGACCAGAATACCAAACTTACAGACAGCTAAAAAGATCAGTGGTGTCATACTCTGCCACATTTTTGCATTGGGTACAAGCCTATTCCTGGTGATTGGTGGGACATTTTTGTACAGTGACATTGATTTTATTACCATTGCCCAGTTCCTGATACAGTAAAAGAGATCTGTAATATCACTGTACTGCACAGAAGACACAAAGATACTACTTTAAAGCCAGGTTCACACTGAGCGTTTTGTAGTGCTTTTTCTGCCCTAAAAACGCTCAAAAAAATCCCATTAATTTCTATGGCCCTGTTCACATCTTAGCGTTTTTGTCATAATAAGCAAAACACCTGTCCCTGGAAAAAGTATAGGAGCTTTTTTTTGGCATATTACAGCTAGTTTTGTCCATATAGACGCAATAGGAAATGCTTGAAAAACGTGCATTTGCTGTGTTTTTGCCAGCGCTTGCTGGCAATGGCTTGCTGAGATCAATGAGCTAGAATGTGCTCACAAATGCACGCACCTGGATTTTTGCGCATAAAACACACAAACGTGCAGCAAAAACGCAGTCGCCTAGGTGTGAACCCAGCCTTAGCTATTTAGACTAGGGCTGCAACCAACTAATCGATAATAAGAATAGTTGGTTGCACCGTACAACTATTCTCATTATCGATCAGTTGGTTGGCTCCCCCAGCTCTCTCCTCCATGCTTGGAGGAGGGCACAGCAAGCAGTGGGCGGGTGTAATAGCCAGCCAGCTGTTGAAATGGCCAATAGCAGGCTGGCTATTGCACCCGCCTACTATCTGCTGTATTTACATTCAGCTGCCATTTGTGGAATCTTGCCACTGGCAGCGGCCATTCCGTGGTCGAAGCTATTCAAACGTCATGTGCTTACAATACAATTATTTAAAAAAAAAAATTTTTTTTATAAAAGATGGGAACATTTTGGTTTTGGCCTGACCAATTCTGCTGTGGGAGGTGCTTTGCAGTGCCATTCATTTCAATAATCTCCCCAAACGCGAATTCCAGTGCAATTACAAAAAATTGTGCATGCAGTTTTTTTCTGAAGTACAATTTGTAACAGTGCTTTTGTTTATTTTAAATTAAGGATGGTATTTAATTCATTTTTTCTTTTTTTTTAATCGAAAAAATAATCGGCCAACTAATCAATTTTTATGAAAATAATCATTAGTTGCAGCCCTAATTTAGACTGGAATATAATCTCTCTCCCTGGGGAAATAGTGCAGTATATTAAAGGAAATCTGTAAAACCTGAGGTAAGAGATCCCTGTAATGTACAGAAGATGGAGACATCATAGAAACCACTTTTATGTTTTTTGACAGAAAGGTCATCTCACTCCCTGGGGGTAAATTTCTCTGACCTTCATTCGTGTTTGGTGTTGGGAATGACACTTAAGTGCTCTATATTGAGCATGTCTGTATTAATGCTTTATAGATTGTTGTTCTGCTGTGCTTCTGCAGTTAACAAGGCCATCCTTTGAGAATGGCCAATAATTGCATTTGTGTGGGGTTCTACATGTGGCTCTGTCTCTCGCAGTGTAATACATTCTTCGATGGCAGTACAGAGGAGGGCCAGCTTTGATGTCCATGGCAGGCCTGCTTGGTAGGGTGTATGAATTTTGATATGACAGCGTACACAGTAATGTAATGATTGTTTTGTGAGAAAAATGTTACAAAGTTTTTAACACCATTTCCTTTTTCATCTAGATACAGATCACAAGGAACAAGTGCCGAAAAATCCAGTAGTGCCACATTTTACCTGCTGTTGGATTTGATGACGTTTTTTGATAACTATCACGCCGGCAATGTAGATCTTGCCTTTAATGTAAGCTGGTACAATGATACAGTTCTGTTAAATAGTCTTTATTTTGATGATTCTTTTTTAGTGTACCGTTTAGGAGTAAAATGTAACCCCCTCTATCCCATTCAGTTATTTTTTATTTTGTTTATTTTTGCTTACCTTGTAAAGGTGCTGACTCCAGGGGCAGGGGATCGGTAATCCAGTGCTGCATATGTGTCTGTCACCTCAGCGGGGAGAGTTATCCATAAAAAAATGTTGCCACCCACTCCAGTAAAATATAAAGTGGGACACACTGTGCTCTCCTTCCCATATTCTTGTACAAGAGAAGAGTGATTTATACTTAACTGGCAATGGGTTTTCAGCTCATCATGAAGAATAACATGTTTTCTTTTTTGTCCATTTGAGATATTTAGGAATGTATTCTTAGACATTTTTGTTATACTGCTGCCTTTTATGAGGTTTGGACAGCCCCGCGTATAACTCTGCCTCCGTCCACCATGCTTCAGTTTTTTGCTTATGTCTTAGGACAGGGGTAGCCAAACTCCGGCCCTCCAGCTGTGGTGGAACTACAAATCCCATGAGGCATTGCAAGTTTCTCACAGACATGACTCACGGAGAGATGCATCATGGCATTTGTAGTTTCACCCCCAGCTGGAGGGACGGAGCTTGGCTACCCCTGGCTTAGGAGATTGTAGTTCCACCACAGTTGGAGGGCCGGCGTTTGGCTACCCCTGCCGTAGGAGATTAGACACATTTTCCTTAGCTCTGCTGAAATTTTTGTTTTGTGTCCCCATTTAAGTTTTTAAGAAAGGCTGTGTGATCTTGTCTCTACCAGGCATCTAGTCGGAGCAGCATAGCCTCAGGAACGGCTTTGGAAGCTTTGTCCAGAACTGCTAGACTGAATATTGTGGGATTAGTCTGAAATGTGAGCTACAGGCACTGAGCTTTACATTGGGGTGCGTTTCAGAATAAGGCCATCTGGCCTGAAGTAGGCCACCAGTTGGAGGCCATTTCTAGACCCTGCTAGACTGAAAGATGCAGGGCTTGCCTGAAAAGTGACCTTTGGGCACTGGACTATGCATTGTGTGGCTTTCTAGACCTCTGTGTACTGTGTTAGTTGCAGCCCCGCCGGCTCTCAAAACACCTGAACAATGCCTGCATCTAATTAGATTGTTCAGGTATTTTGACAGCCAGCGGGGCCGACAAGCAAGATACTGTAGCTTGGCCCAGTGGGAGTTTCCTCCATCCAAACAGCTTAGCATAGATGGAGGAATCTGTTGAACTTTTTCCATCTGACCATAAAAAATCTGCAGATAATCTATAGGTGTATGGCCAGCTTTATGGCTTATTGGCTTTCCTGGTTGGAATACCGGGTTGATTCTGTGTTTCTTTGGTCGTTGCAGTTTACCTATTTGCTCTCACCCTCTTTGCTATCTATCCTTCGTTCAGGCGTTAATTCTTTTAGATACTACTTGTGGTAGGTTTTCTACACCTGTTGGCTCTCTGCGGCTGTTGCCCACCCCTCAGTTTGGACTGCTTTTGGAATTCCCAAAAGTCTAGGGTTTGATGCACTCTTAAAGTCCATTGAGGAACACAGTTCCCACCCCTCCTAATTATTGGTTTTATGTACTGCGTGCACTCAAACCTGAGGCATGACAGTTGAAGGCAGGGTTATATATGGTCTGGCCAGTGTGTAAACCTCTAAAGGCAGCAGTGTAACCCACATGTCTAAGGATTACTACATTCCTGTGTCCCTCAATGGACTTTACATTATTTTGTGTACTTACTGTAAAATATTTTTCTTGAACTGTCATTTGGAAGTGATGGGACCAATCTGAGCATTTTCTTTGAGTAATTGGGCAGTGGAAAAATAAATCTGTACACATATCAACTGTAAGCGGGCCTCGGTATGCTCGAGCAGACACCCAGAAATCCTTTTACATATTCTCAATTATCTTTTACAGCGCCCAAGGAGTCCATTTTCCCCAGAGCACTCATACATGCAGCCACAAATCTCTGCTGGTCAGTAAGGCAGTCCATAAGATTGATTGACCAATCGAGAGCAGTTGGAGGGGGGTGGAGTAATGTGCGAATCTCACCTAGGAAGTCATTGGAATTAGGATGCTGATGCTAGTTTATGCAGGCTAACATTGGTGTGGGTATTTTTTAACAAATGTTACAAAGCATGCAAGTGTCAAATACTTTCTATTGCAGGAGCTTTTTTGATGTATATAGTAGAAATGGTTGCATCTCAGTAGACTGAAGGTTTGCCTGACCAAAATGGCACGTAAGTGGGTATTTTATAGTTTTGTAACAGATCCTATATTTGCCTTTACTACACGACAGATCATTGAGAAGCTAAAGATTGTTCCTCTGAGTCAGGATGGTGTGGAGGAGAGGGTTGCCGCTTTTAGGAACTTCAATGATGAGGTGAGTAGGCTTTCTTCTCATAGCAGTTCTTTCTTTTAATGTGTGGGACTTTAGGGAACAGTTCTGTGTGATCAATGAGCTGAGTGCCCTTTATAGGAGAACTCAGAGCTATAACAGGTTGTGCAGTGTGTAGGAAATCCTGGTTCTGCACCAAGTTGATTGATCTGTTTATTTGAAAGGTAATTTATATAACACTTCACTCTTCATATTGTACAAGAGCCGACAAGTGGGTATTTGAAATACAGCTCCAGCCAAAACCTTTTTTTTTCCAGTAGGAGGAAGAATTACGTCCAGTGTTAGGCGTTTTACTGCTATCTGTGTTGTCACTTGACATATTTTCCCTCTGTTCCTGTTTTTGGTACTATTCAAGTAAATCATGCCGTACAGGTATAGAAATTGACTTTTCCTACTTTTAATTACAAAAACAGACCCAGCTGTCCTAGAAAGATATCAATAAAATTGAGGACAATTGAAGTTCATTACATAGAACAGGTCCATCATGCGATAAGTGCTGGAGATAAGTGGGGCAGTGGTTAAGGGATATTGGTCATTTGTGGATTGAAATGCATGGGTGGCGGTGTAAGTGATAGAAAGAAAAGTGATGTGAGGTGCCAAGTGAGAACTATAACTTCTTTTCAGTATGAAACTGGTATCCAGCGCAATTAGAGGCAAAAAAAGCAGAGTGTTATAAAGAGCTTGGTTATGCATATGCTTCAAGAATTAACAGAGAAAGCGTTAAAGTGGAACTAATCATTTGGTGGTGGAGGTATGCTCTTGACATATTGTGCAAGTATACATCGTTACTGTCCATTATGGCACACTTGCATGCTATTGCAATGTCTTCTAGTATTGACAGGTCCAGGATCCATTCACCACTTTGTCCTCCCCCACTGCTCTTGGTCCAGGATCCTATGTGCCAAAGTTCTGTTGTGCCCGGCTCCTGCCATGCAGTATACACAGAACACAGAAAATCACTATGAGCTGGGGAAATTGGTTTGTTGGCAAACAAGATGTTGCATGTCTCTTCTTCCTACTGATGTTTGTTGCAAGACTTTAATTCTGCTTTAAGTGAAAGACCAGTAGGGTGTTCAGTAGTTGAGGTGGGAAGTAATGAGAATGTAAATTACTGTGAGATATGTATCTGCTCTTTACGCTGAATCTAGTTTATGCCTGTTCTTTTTATTGTACAGATCAGACAAAACTTGTCTGAAGTTCTCCTTGCAACAATGAATATATTATACACTCAGTACAAGAGGTTAAAGGGCAGTGGACCCGCCACTGTTGGCAGACAACAGCGAGTTTTAGAGGATAGGGACTCGGTAAGTGAGAATTTATCTTTTATATTAAACATTTACTGCAGAATTTTTACCCTTCTAACTACGGTAACTGTGTTGTCTGAAACAGGCCTTGCGCAGTCAAGCACGTGCTCTTATCACCTTTGCTGGAATGATTCCATACAGAATGTCTGGAGACACAAATGCTCGACTTGTACAGATGGAAGTTTTGATGAACTGATGCTGGGAAATTTTTCATTCACATCTAAGAAGCTCATTGTTTAATGCTGTCTGTTATATCACGCAAATACAATGTTTTTTTTTTTTCATTGTCTTGTTTGTTTGTATTTTATACTGGTTCACTTTGTGTTCTGGATTGCTCTGCATGGGCTGTATGCTAGATAATTACCTTACAATTGAATGGAAAAAACAGCCTAGCAGACACACCAGTGCTTCTTGGCTGCAAGCTGTAAACAAAAAAAAATGGAAATCACATGATCCCTATTCACAGAAGTACCAGGCATCTCTCTTTGGTGCTGATGACCAAAGTGAGTGTCTGTGTAGCATGGACAAGCAGTGATGGGGCTGCTATTAAAGACGATCAAGTACTTTGCAAAGTATTTTGGACAAAACGCAAGTTTGCTATATGTCTTCCATGTTCTCCCACTTCATTGCAGCAAACTGCCATATTAGGTAGTAGATATACCTCTGTCAGCATACAAAGTGACTGACCGCCATCCATTGCTGAAATACAAATTGGTTGGTTCACTCATTTTGCACGGCAATGCAAAAATAATTTTGCAGGCAGTTTTGTGACAGAGCTGGCCTTTGTACATTGACAGATGTGGGAAGGACCAGCTGCAATGGAGTGAGGGCGCTCTAAATTAAAACTGAACAGTACATCTTGAGAAATTGGTGCCAAACACATTTATAGACAGTCGGATTGCGCACACACACATTAGCTCATTCACCTATTGTCTATGGCCAGCCTCTTCTGTGTGCCTGATTTTAGCTTTTTTTGGGGGGGTCCTGACTAAGCCCTACCAGATTTTATTCTACTATCCAATGAGAGTGCCTCATTGGCCAATAAGGACACTATCACTGAGCAAGCATATATAACATGGTGGAGGTTATCCTTG
>NW_017306463.1:761262-762721 GCF_000935625.1 Nanorana parkeri
CAATAACAAAGTGAAACTAAATCAGATCTGTACAGCCGCTCAGCCTGTCCAACTCGGTGACGGGCTCAAAAGAGTTGGGGCTCTCCACGGGTGTAAGCATGCATCCACACATCCAGCGGACGCCAACAGTTAGGAACAGATGGTCAGCCCTGGGTGCAATCTCTCTATCCAGAACAGTAATGGCAGTTGGCATGTTTTGTGCACTTTAAGTACTTACATTGACATTAAACCCTCAGATTTTTTAACATAAACCAATACTGTAATGTGTGCCTTACTGTAATCCATGGTAGTTTCCCTTCTCTTTGCTGCTCTTCCTTTTAAATCTGTATCTGTTCTCATGCTGGGCAGAACGTCTGTTTTGCAGCAGACTGCCTTGTCTCTGAAATGGATGCATGGTGTCTGTGTGCAGGTTCACAACCTGAGCCAGCACTACAGAGAGAGGCACTCAGCTGCAAAGGGAAGTTCTCCCCCCAGCATGAGAAGACATGAGGATTTAAAAGGAAGAGCAGCAAAGAGAAGGGAAACAACCATGGATTACAGTAAGGCACACATTACAGTATTGGTTTATGTTAAAAAATCTGAGGGTTTAAGGTGTCCATTTTTTTGTTGTGTTTCAATCACTCATTGGCTTAAAATAGCCCTTGTCAATGCAGCCAAAGCCTCACAGAGAGGGCAGTTTTTCCTATGGAAAATTCCATTTGGGGACATATTATGGTGGTGGAAGTTAGGAGGGGATGTGATTTTAATGTACAAAATGTTTGGTGGTGATGGCAACATCAGCAATAAACTTTATACTGTAAACTGTCTAACAAAGACTAGAGGCCACCACCTAAAACTGGTGGAGGAAAGATTTAACCACAAAGGGCGTAGGGCCTTCTCAGAGTGGTTACATTTTGGAACAAGCAGTAGTATAAGTAGAAAGTATTGAATCATTAAAAAATCAATTAGATACCGTCCTCAGAGACCGTAACATACGGGTACAGGTACTCTTAAAAACCTACATATGCACGCACTACACACACACACACACTTACACATAAAGGCTGAACTTGATGGACCTGGGTCTTTATTCAACCTCAAATACTATGTAACTATGTAACGAAGAAATGTAGAACAGTTATAAATAAGCTATAAGAAAAGATGCTTACATGTCTGCATTTTGTATTTGAATGCATTGTAGGACAGAAAGGATAATGATCTGCATCAGCATTTAGCCTATTATAACCCAAAAGGTTCTATGTGTACTTAGGACAACACTAGCCACTGTATGGACATAAGTGGATGCAACAACACACAACCCCACTTACTTATTGGAATGGAAACAGGTACCCAGAATGTATATTGTCTGTATTTAGAGCTCAAATTTAAACAAAGGAATATAAAGTTTGGAAAGCTAATAGTATATATGTGTATTTTTACTGTAAGGATGATTCTCTTGACATGGGGAGAGAGGGGGATT